>NW_017971560.1:0-132168 GCF_001883845.1 Diplodia corticola | reverse complement strand
GGGGGGGGAGGGGGGAAAGGGGATGCTTACCGTCCATGTCGGCGATGACGGGGGGGCCGTTGATGGGATCGAGGTTGCAGATCATGTCGGCTTGCTCTTTCATGTCGTGCAGCTGGGCGATGGCCAGGTCGGGCTGGCCGAGGCGGGAGGCGGTGGTGCCGGCGCCGGTCTGTGGGGGAGTGTTAGTGTTTATACTTGGTTTTTTTCCCAACACAATGGGATGATGGTGATGGTTCTTACCATGTACAGCCCCTCGAAACCAACGGACATGGCCACGCGGGCCGAGAAGCCGTCGAACACGCCCGGGCACACGACGATGCGGTCGGAGCCGTCGAAAATCATGCGGCGCAGCCGGGTCGAGGCGGGGAGGCAGCCGGTGTCGATGTCGCTGTCGTCGTCGGAAACGAGGTCCGGGGTGCTGCGCGGCGGGGAGACGACGAGGGGCCCGGTCTTCATGAGACGGCCCTCAAGCTGGTCATGGTCGTCGTCGTCGTCAGAACCAGTGGTCCGCTCCGCATCAGCTGGAAGATCTTTTGCTGGAAGCGGCGCCGAATGATGTCCAGGAACGCGGCTTGGCGCTGCAGAAGGGGCTCCAGCAGGCTCTGCATTGCGGTGGTGGGTCTTGATGCGCTTGGTGGGGACGGGGGAGCTGTCTTCGGGGTGCTTGCGGGAGAACTTCTCACGAAGGCGTTCGTCGTCGGAGGGGCAGGATGCGAGAATGGAGGGCGACATTGGAAAGGGAGGAGAGTTGATTTATCGTGTTCTTGTTCTGGTGTGGGTCTGCAGTGCGATGGTCTGTTTCTTAGTGCCCGCTGCTTGTATATTTATCGCAGGTTGAGGCTGTGTGCTGTGCACGCATTCGAGTGCTAGAGAGGCGTATGAGAGCATTGGTAAGCGTATCACGGTGATGCCAAGCATGGCAGCAGCAGAAGGGTGCTTGTCGAAAGCTTAGCATTGCTGAAGAGTGCTTACGGGGTCAGCTCGTCAGCTCTTTAACCTGTGGAGAAGCATGTTGCTTGTGGCGCATCAGCTCACCACTCGCTTCAATGCCCATTTTGGGCCCAGGGCAAGGGCAAGGGCAAGGGCAAGGAACGTACAAATATAGCTTTCCGGTTTTAGCTCGTGGCGCGGGGGACGGCCGAAGGATGCGCCCAATGAGAATCGACGGGTATTGCAGGAGTGCTTGCCACGGGGATCACGCACCACGATGGGCAGAAAGGACATGTTCTGAAACGTGACTAGTTCATTATCTACACAATAGAGAAACCCAAAGCCGTGCGCCATTCTATTCCCAAGATGCGTTTCATTGGCCGTCTTTGATCTGGGCAGCCTGTGCCTTGGCAACCCCCTCAAACCGCTCTAGATAGCTGCAGTACTCGGCAAGCGACCTGGATATCTCTGGGGGCAGCTTCGCAGTGCTTTCGACCATTCCTCCGCCCTCAAAAAGATTGTCGAAAGCCCCTTTGGGAAGCACTTCGAAGGTGATGGGCCCCGGCGGCTGGCGGAGAGCGGAGTGATGCTCCGGGGTGGTAAAGGCCGCGACTCTCTTGTCTGCTGTGGACTCGTTCTATCTCGTTTAGTGGAAGGTCCCTGTACAAGAGTAGTAGTCGCTTACGCATGGTTGTTCTGATTTCTTCTTCTTGTTGTCCACGTCGGCCGCTCGGATGGGCGAAGCGGGGCGCTTGTTGCGGCGGCTGGGATCCGATTCCATTGGGGTGCCTCCTTGTTGATTTGGACGGTCTTGCGACGAGCGGTTGGGTGGAGTGGGCATGTTTTCAGGTGAGAGGGCCATGCGGCGCGACTACCCTCACGCCACCCGGCGATACGTTTCCCCACAGCCTCGCCGCGATTGTTGGCGTATTTGGAGACCAACAACAGGCGGCAATGCAGCTATTCTGCCTGGTTGAAAATAGGGCCCAGGCAGCCGTCTAAATTTGGGCCCCCAACTGTGAGCTGTGCCCTGCCGTGCACGCCATTGCCGCATCCGGCCTGGCGTACGGCGAGGGAGCGGGGGCCAAAAGCTTGCCCGAATGGGATCGAGTCAGCTTACAGCCGTCTGAATCCAGCATCATCATGTCGCGTAATGCTTCGCCCAGAGACGAGATGCGCGCCGCCAGCGTCGCCGGCCAGCCTGCCTGGTAACTCATCTTTAACGGCAGCTTAGAACCCTCCAGCACAGCAATGTGAGCAACCCAAACAGCCGCAACCCAAAGATGGATTCCGTTGCAATGTCCCTCTCGAGCCTGCGCTCCTATTTCACCTCGTGGTTCTCGTCCATGCCAGTGTGCAGCCCACCAGCACTGCAGACCTCTCCGCAGCCCATCATGTCTACCCTCGCCTCGTGCCTCCACAGGGGCTTCGACTCGTCCGCCGTCGTCATACCCGGCAAGAACTTCGACACCAACATCTCGCATCGCGACCTCGCCCGCCGTGTCAGGGAGTTCCAACTCAACCTCGCCGCAATCGGCATCACCCACGGCTCCCGCGTGGCCTTCAGCCTGCCCAACTCACTGGAGCTGATCGTGGCCTTCTTCGCCTCGACGTGCATGCGCGCCGTCGCCGCGCCCCTCAACTTCGACTACAAGCAGTCCGAATTCGAGTTCTACCTCCAGGATCTAGACGCCGCCGTCCTCATCGTCCCCTTCGGCTCGCTCGACGCGAACACCGAAGCGGTCAAGGCGGCGCGCGCGCGCGGCGTCCGCGTCGCCGAAGTGAGCTTCAACGGCGGCGAGATCGTCTTCAGCGCCCCGACCCGCACCACCGCCGGCGGCGTGAGCCGGCTCAACCAGCTCGAGGCCCAGCCCGACGACGTCGCCCTGATCCTGCACACGAGCGGCACCACCGGGCGGCCCAAGGCGGTGCCGCTCACACACCGCAACCTCACCGCCTCGATCAAGAACATCCACCACACCTACCGGCTCACGCCGCGCGACCGCGGCCTCGTCGTCATGCCGCTGTTCCACATCCACGGCCTCGTCGCCGGCACGCTCGCGCCGCTCGCCGCCGGCGGCTCCGTCGTCGTGCCCCCGCGCTTCTCCGCCTCCGACTTCTGGCCCCACTTCGTCGCCCACGCCGCCAACTGGTACACGGCCGTGCCCACCATCCACCAGATCCTGCTCAAGCACCCGCTGCCCTCGCCGCCGCCCCGCAACATCCGCTTCGTCCGCAGCTGCTCCAGCCCGCTGCCGCCCACCGTCCTCGCCCAGCTCGAGCGCGCGCTGCGCACCGTCGTGCTCGAGGCCTACGCCATGACCGAGGCCGCCCACCAGATGTGCTCGAACCCGCTGCCGAGCGCCGGCCAGGGCCCGCGCCTCCCCGGCTCCGTCGGCCAGCCCCAGGGCGGCGTGCAGCTGCGCATCAAGGACGATTCCGGCGCCGACGTGGCCGCTGGCGAGGTCGGCGAGGTGTGCGTCCGCGGCGAGAACGTCACGAGCGGCTACCTCGTCCCCGATGGCGACGACGCCGAAGCGGCGCGCGCGGCGCTCGACGCCGCGACCTTCACGGCGGACGGCTTCCTGCGCACGGGCGACCAGGGCGTGCTGGACGCGGCGGGCTACCTGCGGCTGACGGGGCGCATCAAGGAGCTGATCAACAAGGGGGGCGAGAAGATCAGCCCCATCGAGCTGGACAACCTCCTGCTGCAGCACCCGGCCGTGGGCGAGGCGGTGAGCTTCGCCGTCGACGACGCGCTGTACGGCCAGGACGTGGGCGTGGCGGTCGTGCTGAAGAAGGGGGAGAGGCTGGGTGAGGATGAGGTCAGGGCGTTCTTCCGCGAGAGGGCGGCGCGGTTCAAGGTGCCGAAGAAGGTGTGTTTTTCTTTTTCTTTTTCCGTTTCGAGTTTCGGGTTTGCTGACTGTTGTTTTCTTGTCGACAGGTCTACTTCACTGAGACGATGCCGAAGACGGCGACGGGGAAGATTCAGCGCAGGCAGGTCGCCGCGGCCATGACGAGGATGGAGGCTCTCAACGTGCCGACGGCTCCGATCGTCCACCAGCAGATCAAGGAACAGGTCAACAAGGACCAGCCGATGATGCAGGTGTGCCAGGCTGCGCTTGTTCGTTGTTGATGATGGGATTTTGATTGGCGTTTTGCATGGATGAGTTGGGACGGGGAAGATGATGGAGTTTGGAGGAGTTTGAGGGGTTTGATTTTTCAGGGTTTCACGCGAGGAACGCCGTTTTCTTCTAGAATTTCGATAACGACCAATCTGAGCTTTCCGCACAGCGCAGTTCCAGCACAAGTTGTGCTCCGCTCTTCATACTCGTAGAACGGTGTAGTATTGGAGTGCTATCATGCTTGATGAGACTAACGTGTCTGTGCCTGGCAATGTCGTCCTACTTGTCGCCTACATGCGTCGCTACCCCTACCTAAAAAAAAGAAAGTGAAGTGACCTACCCCGCGCTGCTAACCAGCCATGGTTGACTACTCATTTTCTGCCATGGTGCATTATTCGACCAGGCAGAAGTTTGCGTTCGCAGAGATGACCCAATCAGGTTTAGTCCCACCTTGCATGTGTAGTCTCAGCTAGCTGTGAAGCCCCTTCGAAGCCAATCAAATGAGAATTTAATATACCCAACCTCTTTCATCCAGTCAGATCGTTTCGCTGGACTGATGCTCTTTCTACCTTGCAGCCGCTCGCTGATCATCGTCCACGTGTAATTGTCTATTCATTGAGGATACCCCTATACCCATGCAACGTGAAAGGCCAAGAAAAAAAAACATGTCGGGCGCGAAACCGCGCCGCAATGAGAAATTACTAGGCTACCTGCAACATGTGCATGGCATGCAGATGGTAGCTATTGATAGCGCGCCCGCCCCCAAAATAGCCGTGGCGCAGCTCCAGCCGCAGCCGCAGCCTTGCATCCCCACCAGATGCGACGCGTTTCAGACGGTCAAAGCCAAATCCATTCCAGAAACGCTCTGTCTAATTTCTGCATTACCAGCGGGTGGAACGGCCAATCTCAGCTTCCAGCCAGATTCGCTGTAGTCGGTACAGCTGTGCCTCAGCCAGGCACGCATTGCTGACCGTTTGTGATAATAGAGTGAAACCAGATCCTTCGGCCGTCAGCACGCAAAAGAAAGCGAGCAGTGCGAGATGCAGATCGCGTCAGCCCGCTGTTCGCTTGTAAGCGCTGAACAAGCTTGGGGGCGCAATGCTTAGTTGGGGGCTGACTTGTTACCCGGAGATGCCACAACCCCCGCAGTACTTATATCAACCTGTGGCCGTCCAGCTTTCTTCTGCACTCAACAACCACACTCCAATCCACTTCAACAAGGAAGCAACATCTCCGCTTCGTCCTCTTCGAAACATCCATCTGCAATCGACCACCTCCTCCGCAAACACCGCAAAACACAACACCGCCAAAATGCTCGTCTGGAAGCTCATCAAGAAGATCAAGGGCGACAAGAACGGCCAGCAGCAGAAGTAGGACCATCACGTCTGCGAGGTACGACCCGGCGTACATTCGCACCTCTTGTGTCGAGCTTCTCATTGACTGTCGCATCCAGCTCCATCAGCCAACGATCCTCTCTCTCATCAATTCGACCCTACAGATCGCAATCCCCGCCCTCTTCCAGCATCGAGCTTTCTGTCTGTCCACAGGGTATTTTCACATCACGGGATGATTTCGTCAATGGGACTCGGGGGAGTTATATCTAGTTGTTTGAATTGATTTCCTTTCGGAGTAGACCTTGTTTTTTATCATGTCATGCGGCTGTGGGAATGATTTCTAAAATGGACTTTGGTTGAATCGTTATGGCTGGAAGTTTCATCAACCATCTAGATTTCAAAGAATGAATTTTGACGGCTTGTCCAATCCTTGGTCTCCTTTTAGGCTGCAGTGATATTTTGCTGAACATTCTCTCTCGCCGCTATATGGCTTACGCATAATGAGTCAATATTTCGTAACAATGGTATGTATGTATGTATGTACATACTATTACATATTCTGTGTCAGCCGGTCAATGCCGAATATAGCTGCTCCGAAGCATTGGAGGCTCTAAACATGTTGAGCTCACCGAGTCGCTTCGGGCTGTGGCCTCCGCCTTTTTTTTTCTTTCCGTTTTGCCTTCGCCAGGTAGATCGTTTTATATATTTCTTTGGATGTGTGCACCTCCCGCAGGTATGACATTGCTTCAGTTCAGTGTATTTACTGATTGTTTGCACTTACCCGACTACAGCTCAAGTTTCGGCAATCGTTGACCATACATTCAAACAGAACGCTCTCTTCAAATTCCTAAGAATAAGCAAATGTCTATCATCATAATTCTATCATCTTCGTGTGTTATCCGCAGAACAATAGTAAACCAATTTCAGAGCATGTACCGATCCACCACGTCAACACATCCCAGACGCATAAGCCATCGACATACGAGATGCTCTCCCCTCACACCAGACAACACAATCAAACCCTCAATCCGTCACAGCACTCCTTCCCTCCCTCTCTCCCTCTCCCTCCAACCCTCCAGCACCTCTCCTCCTCCTCCCCCGACGATCATCAAGCCCTCGGCTTGACGCACCCCACCCCCACCAGCGCCACCCCAACCACCACCTCCGGCACCCACGCCAAACAAAGATACAACACCCAACTCCCCCGCAACGGATCCCACACACTCGTCGCCCCACCATCCCCGCCATCCCACTCCCCCACCGTCGCCGCCACCCCCACCGTGTACGCCACCCTCGCCACCAACGCCGGCACCCCCACCCCCAACACAACCCCATACGCCACCCCCCACCACCTGCCCCCCTGCATCCCCTGCGTCCCCATCCCCCGCGCCCGCCCCCACCCCATCACCGCCGCCACGAACGTCAGCGCCACCGCCAATGCCGCCAACCCCGCGGCGCCCCGCATGTACGTCTCCCCGGAGGAGAGCTGGTCGGCGGTGGGCGGCGTGCTGGAGGTCGGGCTGGAGAAGACGCGCAGGCCGCCAGTGACGCCGAGGCCGAGGGAGAGGAGGATGGAGAGGTGGGTGAGGCGGGCGAGGATGGTGCTGTGGCGGGGGGCGGTTGGTGGTGGGAGGGGTTTGTTGAGGTTGAGGTCGGTGGAGGTGGTGGTGGAGCTGCTGGGGTAGCTGTGCGTGGGGGGGTAGGGGGATGGGGAGTAGCTGGGCGGGGGGTGGGAAGGGAAGGCGGTGCGGTTGACGAGCTCGAGGGGGCGGAGGCGGCTGGCGCGGCGGTCGTTGGGGGTGTTGCGGGTGCTGCTGGATGCCGCGTGCTTGAGGTTGATGATGTCGGCGACGGCCATGACGAGTGGGGTGAGGACGACGGTGCTGAGGATGGCGGCGGGGGTGTAGAGCGAGGTGTTGTTGTTGAGTTGGACGTCGATGGTCATGCCGGCGCCGACGAATTTGACTGCGGGGAGGGGAGGTGGTTTAGTGGCTGTGGCTGGTGGATTGAGGGTGTCTGTCTGTCGTCTTACCGAGGATGAATGTTAGGAGGTAGTAGAAGGACTTCATGCGCCAACGCTGGAGAAACAGCGTGAAGAGCGTGCCCGCCAGGAGCGGAAGGTAGACGGCAAGTGTGGCGACATTGATCCAGCCGCGTTCGTTGAGGTGGCCCATGATTGAGGCGGTTGAGCGATGGAGTGGGCTCCTCGTAATTCAGCGAAGGATGGGGTTGGTGTTTGAGGGAACAAGAGGGCGTTTTTCTCGCGCCAAGCAGCGTAGCCTCTGCATTGTATACGGCTCGGGCGATGGGTCCTTGCAGTGCTTGGAGGCAGCGCAAGACACGGTGTTTCGTCAGAATAGGCAATGCGTGACAGTCGCGAGTGTTGGGTAACGGCCCCCAATGGAGCCGATTGCTTCGTGATGTGGCGCGGATGATCACCCGTCAGCTTACATGGCTCGCTTGGGTTGCCCCTTTCAGCCTCGACGTCGCCCGTTTGGGAATCCATCCCCATCATCCCCATCATCACCGTCATCATCAAAGCCTTTTGCTGTGATGCATGACACAACAAGTGTCTCACAATTCCTTCGTGGCTGGCCGTGCGCTTCTATTTTGGACGGCTGCGCTATCTACATGTTCATGAAAACTCCCGCCACTCTCGCTGCCAGACAGGACGCAACACACCGCCCATCATGTTTGTCGCAAGCATGGCTTCGATGCATACTGAGACCGACAACCAGAGCAGCTTGCGAAGCTCGGTTGCCTCATCCGTCGACCCCGAGAAGAGGAATTCCTACCTGGCGGCTTTTGCAGACTACGTGTCATCGACCTTTTCCACGGAAAACTTGCCACGCTACGAGGAGAGCGGCGACGACACGAACAGCTTGGCGAAATGCTCATTAACAGGCGGCGGCAGTGATGTGGCAAATGGAGCTTGTGAGGGTCCCCCTCAGGCTGATCTGAACGACAGAGAAAAGAATACCAACGAGGACGACGGCGACGGAACGACAAAAACTCGCCGGGTAGCCATCGGCATTGCTCTCGCGCTGACCATGTTCGTGGTATGTGTCCCCCAGCTCCCTTCATTGATTCACCACTGACTTCCAATCTGCCAGGTTTCTCTCGACTCCACCATCATCTGTATCTCCCACCTCAGCCCTGTTCCTACACGCTTGTTGCTTACCGGTTTGCAGCTACAATCATCCCACATCTCATTGAAGTATGGGGAGACATGTCCGAGTTCTCGTGGTACGGATCCGCGTACCTGCTGCCCATCCCCGCATTACAACCAGTCTTCGGAAAGGTGTATCCTTACATGAATACCAAATACGGCTTCCTCGCTGGCTTGTTTTTCTTCGAAAGTGAGTAAGCCCTACGGTCTGTACCCGGACCAGATTCTGACTCTTGACAATAGTTGGATCCCTGATCTGCGCTCTGGCAAACTCCTCTAGCATGTTCATTGCAGGACGCGCGGTGGCTGGAACAGCGGGCGCGCTGATGGCGCCTGGTGTCATGCTCATCATCGCCGATGTGATTCCCAAGGAGAAGCGCCCATTGTTCACCGGACTCATCGCATCCGCTGCTGGTGAGACCCTTGCAGATTCTACGACGAAAGAGCTACTCGTACTGACTGTGCATCAGGCATTGCCTCGTGTCTCGGTCCCATCATTGGGGGTATTCTCACATCTCACTCGTCCTGGCGCTGGTGCTTCTACATGAACCTACCCATCGGCGGTTTCACCGTCGCCGCAATGACCATTCTCTACAAGCCGCGTCCGCGGGACCCCAACGTTTCGACATTCTGGGAGAAAGTCAAGTCTCTGGATCTCCCGGGCAGCGCGCTGATCGCCGGATCGGTGACTTGTCTTCTCCTTGCCTTCACTTTTGCCGGGGAGGGCGCCTGGTCTGACCCGATCGTCATCGGCTTGCTGATTGCATTCGCCATGCTCCTCATTGCCTTGGTCGTGGAGCAGTGTCTGGTCCCAGACAACAGGGCGCTGATTCCGCGCAGCATCATACGCAAGAGAGGTATCATCATCTGCTCCATCTTCGGATTCCTGACCGAAATCGGATCCGCCAGCGAGGTCTATTTCCTTCCTTTCTACTTTCAGGTACGATGACTCCCCTCCAGTCCATCTCACGCCGTAGTCGTTGACAATGTGCACCACAGGGCGTCAAAGGCAGCACAGCCGAAGGCAGCGGCATCGACCTCCTCGCGTACCTGCTCGCCCAGACAGTCGGCGGAATCATGACTGGCATCGCCATCAACCGCTTCAAGCTGTTCAACCCGTCAATGCTCTTCGGCGCCGTCGCTTTTTCTGTCGGCTCCGGCATGCTGCACACGCTGTCGGCGTCCACCCCGTCGAGCGAGTGGATCGGCTACCAGATTCTCGCCGCCTTCGGCACCGGCTGCTGCCAATTCATCGCCATGGGCATCGCGCAACAGGAGTTGGACAGGCACGAGGAGTCGATCGGGCTCGCGGTCGTGTATATGATCAAGATGCTTGGAAGGTGAGATTTCTACCGTACCTGGGTGGCTACACCGGCGCAATACGCTAACGACTTCTTTCGTCAGTTCCGTCGCCGTGTCGCTTTGCAGCACCATCTTCTACCAGGAGCTGCAAGACAGTCTTGAGGATTCGGGCCTTTCGCAGTCTGCCATCAACGGCATCATGAGCAACCTCGTTTTGAAGAGCGGTAGCGGAGGGTCAGGCGATCCTTCCACGCGCGTTGCCGTTGTCAAGGCCGTGGCCAAGGGAGTCCAGACCGCCTTCATCATTCCCATCGTGTCCGGTGTTCTGTCCTTCTGCGTTGCGCTGTTTCACAAGTGGAAGAAGATTGGACCCGCCGACAAGGCGGCTGAAGACGTCAAGACTGAGACGGAAAGGGAATGATTACTGACTGCCTCGGAAACACTTAGACTTGCCAATATACCACCAGCATCCATTTCATAGATTGTTCTGTTAGCGTTTGATATGTTTTTAGGAAGATTACGCATCTCCATAGACGATACCTGTTATACATCTTTCTCAACGCTCCATCCACTTAGCCCGAATTGAACTTTTTGCGAATCCACTCGGTAGCTGCAAATGTGATATTGACATGGAAATGGTGGTCACAAGTAAGCAAATTGGCGACTCAATGTATATTAAACTAATCAGGAACAAATCAAATAATTATGTTTAATAGGACCCTGGTAAGACGTGCTACATCTCTTCCGCCCAAGATGTCGACCCAGACTGGCTCTCTGGCTCTATCATGTAGGAATCGCAATCCATTGGACAGTTGCGGCAGAAATGGCACTTCCATCCAATGCGTATATTTTCCATGAGAACGCCTCCTTTGTCACATCCCAGATGGAAGTACCAAAGTAGTAGTTCCTTGACGATCCACTGATGTCGAAGGAACTGAATCCGACGAGAAGTTTGGGAGGTTTTGAGAACTTGCCTTTTGGAAAGCTGCACCAACCCTCTTTGCCATGGTCCTGCTCCTTCGAGTCGCGAGAGTAGGCATAACTGCCCATCGCGCAGGCTGAGTCTGGGCTCATTGCAATCCATGAAATGGACGCTTGAGTAAGCGCCGAACTCGTGGAGCCAACATTGATCCTGAAAACGTCCTGCTTGATCTCCGTGGCTGACACGTCAACGCGCTTGCCATTGCTGATCGGGAGATCAAGCCCAGATATCCATATCAGTATTTTTGGAGACTTCGGGAAAGACTTCGAAAACTTGATTTCCCTGGAAATCGAACCGTGGGCCTCAATCTGACCACCTTGGATTCCGGGGCAATCCGGACGAACGCCGATCCATGTGACTTCAGCACTGTAGCTGCTTAGCGTATTACTCAACATTGAAGAGGTAGAGATAGGTTTAATTACTCATAGAGGACAGAATCTGACCATTGGTCCACACCGATACTAAACTTGTCGTTTGTCATGCAGTCCACGGATGTGGAGAAGTGCATATTTGCGCAGTTCCAGGTATCCATCTTCTGAAAGCCAGTCAGAATTACCGGAAGCGGCCTGTCAGGGCACGTGTTATTGTACGACAATATCGCTGACGTGCGTGGCACTGGAGTGCTCGCGTCGTGAATCTTGTACATGTCCCAGACTCCGCCTGGTGGTGCCTCAGACTCAGCCTCTGTTCCGACGGTGTCGCCCATGTTGGTGATGTTCACAGTGGTCGGTGCCGCCGCATTGCTCCAGATGGGTGCAAGTCGGTAAATGCCCCGTCCCGACGTTGGATCCAGTGAAGCCAGTCCCCAGAAGCCCTGGATATATCCGCTTTCCATCAAGGGGTCATAATGGGCCATCTTCAGACTTTCAAATTCAACGCCGTCGCGACGAGACTTCCCGTTGGTTGGTTCCTTCCAGCCAGCTGGCTGCGCAACAAGGGTAGAACCTCGATTGGTTGAGAGGCGTACAGCAGTGATGCAAATTGCTACCTCGGGGCCAGGCCGACCGGTTTCGATGGAGCATCCCACAATGTGTTCATTGGTACCCAGGTTCAGCTTCAGCTTGAAGATTTTGTCACTCAGGGAGAGGGTCCCAAACACGGTTACGACACCGTTTGCGTATCTGAGACTGAGGGCAGAAACCACGCCTCCCCTCATGTGCACAGTTGTTTCGGTGAGTGCCCAGTCGGGCTTGAGGTAGTCCAGACTGCAAAACGGATGTCCGGCGCTGTCTACAGCGCCACACGGAACAGCCATGCGAAACTGCTTTGCGATGTCGGGATGCTCCACGCTAAGCTCTTTCACCTTTGCGCGCTCGTTCTGGGACAAGTCTTCTTCGATGCCAGAGTAAAGCTTTGCTCGTGTGTCATGTGGGTAGTCTTCCGGTGCTGCCTCAGCTGTAGGCACGACCCTCGGCAGATACTCGCTGAACACCAGGGGGTCCTCCACTTGGTCATCGCGCGTGTCGTCTGTAGCAATGGCTGGGTTCTTGCGGATCTCATCCACTTCTTTCAGGATCTTGAGCAGCTGGTTCGTGCACTCCCTTTTGGCTTTGGCGATTCCTTTCCACGAGGCATCAAACCTCCGCTTGCGATCCGCGGAGAGTGGTTCGTCCTTGAGGAACTGCATGACCCCAGACTTGATCTGTGTGGTCTGTGTCGAAAGCCTCCGCTCGATGTTCTTGAATTCTATGAAAGCATCCAGCAACACGTTCGCATAGAAAGCAGTGTGGTCGTAGTTGAGCGCAGGTCTCAGGGCTTGCGAACCACTGAGACTGTCGTATTTTGTGAGAGTGGCGAAGATTCTCTCTGGCTGATCAGCGGCCAGCGTGGGAAAATTGCTTGCCTCATCTCGGAGCGATTGTAGACTGGACTGCTGATCATCGAGCGTGATGGTGCCTCCGCCGACATTTGAAGCCTCCACGGTGATCTGGGAGAGCTCCATCGCTGTGCGCATCGCCGTGTCGATGGTACCTGTGAGCGGCTTGAACTTGCCGCTACTGATCTCGAAGGAGGCGGAGAGACTGAAATAACCATGATTTAGCTGATCGCATCGCCACCAAGCGGACGGGTTGCAAACGAACCAATCTGAGACTTCCGAGATCCTCTTCTTATCCTTCAACCGTACGGAAATGAGAGCATCGAGCTGCCCTCCTTCCAGGAAACCTGGACGCGTATCAGAACAAGATGTTTAATCGTTCAGTGGGAACCCTGACCCGAGATGAAGCAATCCCCGAAATTGTTGTGACTGTGTCCGTTAGCCAGAGCCTGGGTACTTGCAAAAGTAGCAGCCGGGCGATCTTGTCGGGTCACTACTCTGATACTGAGGTAGTAGTTGAGATCTGCTTCGTGGAAGTGACGGGTATCGATAGGAAGACCGGCTCCGGATCCGTTTCGGCTCTGGCGTATGATGGGAGCGGCGGCGGATATGTTCATCTCTGTAATGACCTCACTACCCAGTGAATGTCAGCTGCGCTCCAACATTTCTTGTTCGAGAATACAACTTGCCTGAGGCTATCGACAAATCGAGAAGTGTAAGTCACGATGGGAGCCTTGCGGTCCTGGCTAATGACTGGGATAGATTTACCGCCACCATTCGTGGCGTTCAGTACAGCCCTGGGTTGGTTCCATTGCGACGACGTCGGTGTTGCACTCGTGAGCATACTGGCTTCCGAACCGCATTCGTATGCATCGACCCGTGTTTCTTGTGGAAACATGTCTGGAGAATGAACCTCGGCCAGAGATGCATCGGCGCGGAGCCTTTCGATGGAAACTGCATTCTCGTCCTGGATTTCCTGGGTAAAGGAGTTGAATCTTCGTGGTGTCAGTGCGGTTCTTGACAATCAACGGAAGGGGAGAAACCCTTGACCTAAAATGGGGACAGATGTCAGACATGAGAAACAGCCATGATACAGAGGTCGGACTCACCCAATTGCATGCAATCATCGTATGGCGCTATGAGGTACGACATGATGGGCAAGAACCTGCGTCGCGAAGCAAAGATGAAACGAGGAACGCAGAGAAATGGGAGCAGAACATAGCACTTATACCAGGGAAATAGGTGGAAAATTTGCTTGCTGATACCAAGGTTGTTTGCTTTGAACACGCGTTGGTATGTACATACCTAAGCGAAGTGTCTCATGTTTGTACTACATGCACTCCATACGACAGGCGAAAAACCGATCAAATCCATTGGCATGTACGTTACGGAGCCACCGATGTGTGCGGCCGAGCACAAGGTCTGGATTTTGATGCGAGTTTGAAACTGGGACATTTCCTTTCGCGAAATGGATTCAGCTGGACATGTTACCATGTAGGAAAAAAGTGATGCCTTGTCGAGGCTCAAACGGCTGGAAGATTCAGACTTTCTGTGGCGCGACCTTGCAGCAAACAAGGCGGCTACAGAGCATGCATACTAAATGCAGTATGGGACTTGCATCGGCTAGTGTTGCTGCGGCCCCATGTCGTCCTGTCCCTAGACCCCACAGGTTACACGGCAAACGGAGATGAAACACATGGACCATCGACCACAGCCCTTGCATCGAATCGATACTATTGAGATACATCCGTCGAGATAACGATAGCTAAGACGTGCGGCGACCTGGTCATTGCTGTTGACCATTGCCCCCACTCAAATGCATCCCCTGATCTCAAATTGCATCTTGCAATAGTATGACCCCATTGCATCATCCGTAACAAACGACCCGAAAAGCCAGGGTGCATGCTGTGTGACATTGAGAGCGCCAACATTTCTGATCGTAGAGTGTTCCGTACCCCAAATATTCGGTACTCGACGGCCATTATAGCTTCAGGTACACACTACAATGCACTGAGAAATAGGATTGAGTTCAAAGATAGGAGACTAAAGCCACCGTGCTGGATTTAAAGGAATTGGCGAAATGGTGAGAAGAATTGAGTGGAGCAGTGAAACTGTTCATCATCGGCTCTGCAGCTATATTCACACGTCCAGTGAATGTTGCCTGGCCAAAGTTGACTTGTCCCTTGGGTGAAGCTTGCTGCATCTAAACTCAGGGGACTCAAGTGCCGTACCTGGTTGATTGTTCCAACCGCCGGTGATGCGACCGGCAGCTACCCCCCGTCGTGGGTGCCGCCAAGCCTGCGCTGGAATATATTGGCTCCGCATGGAGCAATACTGGAAGGGTGTAGCCAATCACGGGCCGACCGCGTGTGGCTTCGGATTTCCTACACCACTGCTATCATGTGAATGTGCAGTGTCACGTCGCCTCGCGAAACTTTCGGCCCCCCATAGCAGGAACATATTTCTCTTGTCGGTGTGCGGCGAAGATTGTCTAGCAGATTCGCAACTGGCCTGTTCGAAGATGCTTATGGCCAAGCCACTGTTGCAGTCGAAGCCCTTCAAGTTGCTTGTCAAATCTTCATTGTCGCCCCTCTGGCTCATGTAAGATAGGCGACGCGTTCGACGGCTTCTCGACTGATCATGTCTCAGCTACGCCTGCATTGTCTTCATCAATCCTTCCTGGTGTCCTCGGCGGCATGCACCGCTCTCGCGATCTCGCCGAGGGCGCAAAGCGGGTTGCTTGCCCAGCCCGATGGTGACGGCTTCAGGCGCGCGGTGACGGGTGCGAGGCGGACGCGTGTTCGGGAACGCATGATCGGGAAGCGCTGCTCATACATGTTCGGCACGGTGGGACAGTCGAGGCTGGCATGTCGGATGGAAGGGGAGTCTGGTCGGTCGGGGAGAGGTCGGGGAGAGGTCGGGTCTGTCAACGGAGAGGATGAGCGATAGGTTGGAGCAGTCGCCACGAGCTGCTCCGTGATGATCCTCCTCCGGGGCCTACCGCGGCTGCCACGCGAGCGAGGCGCTTGGGGAATTAAGGGAAGGCGCACGCTCTTCCACGTGGCAGCGGTAGCGCGGCAGTTTCTGCTCTCGGACGTTGGTTGGTGGCACCGTCGGTTTTGGCTTCTAGGCGCCGCTCTAGCCGGCCCTCTCCGGAGCCTTCTACGCTGGTTCCACGGGCCGTGCAATTTCCACATCCGGGGCGAGATTCTGCATGGTGTGATTGCCTGAAGCGCTTTGGGTGCGCGGCACCCTGTGTCGCCGGCGGTTGCGAATCCGTGTGGCGGAAGAATACGGGATCTGAGATACCGGATCAAGGGGAACGGCTAAGCAAGCCTTGGGTATGTCGAGAGCAGCCAGAGGTGCGGCACCGCCACGACCGCACTACCAGGAGACGGCTAGCGGAATTGGCCCGGACCGCCGCCACATTCCGTTTCGGGCAGTTTTTCGCAACGGTCCCGACATGGCTTGTGTTGCGACGGCCTGTCCGCCTGCCTACGAACAAACATGTGCCTATGGCCTGTGTGCTGCCCGTCACGCAGATGTCCTTCACCGTGGCGGATGCTTTTCCTGGTCGGTGGCTGTTTCTGGACACTGAGCTCAGATAGTTCCTGTCGGCCCGAGCGTGTGCGGAGCCGGACGTCTGTGGGTCCACGTGGATCTTAGACTGCATGCATCGCACGGACCTACCCTGAGCCGTGATGTTGACTCGGGAGAGTAGGCTTTGTCACTGCGACCAGCCGTTGCCACCTTGCGCCACGAGTAAATAAGCTGCCCAGACCCTTCATCAAAGCGATCAACCCGCTGACTTTAAAGCCTTCACCAAACCGCTCCCGACGACAACCAGCTGCCAGACGTTCCAAACCACAGTTCTGCCATTGGAATCCCATTTGGAGGTACGCACATCCCAGACAGCCTTGGCAACCCCTTTCAGTCCCTGACCATGGACATTGTTTAGAAACTGTGCCGAGTTGCCCCAATAAATCCCATCTGCGATTACCGACAAGTCATACCCGCACCATGGTGAGTGCTCACGCAAAGAACCTCGCGAGTCCCGCGTCTAACCACCATCTACGCAGGGCGAATGCTCCGAATACTGCATGGCAGTCCTCTGTCCGCCTGCAACAGTCGTGCTCAAGCGCGACTTCGGCAACGACGCTCTTATCAACATCGGCCTCTGCTGCCTTGGCTGGATCCCGGGAGTCATTCGTAAGTTTTGCTGTTGCCACAAAGTAGACGACCCTGCTGACCTCTCATCTACAGACGCCTACTACATCATATCGCACACCGTCGACATGGACGCAATAGCACTAAAGAACCATAGATGATTGTTGGAGAAGGGTGCGAGGGATGCCCCAATGTACAGTTATTCTTCAAGGGGTATTCGGACACTGGTGTTTTAGACATAAGAGGTTCTAATAGACGGGATAGAGGACGGATGCCGCGATGGTCGTAGCATGGAGTTACGCGTTTTGTAGCCCTCTTTTGAGAGGCTTCTTTTTCTACACCACAGGGTGCATTCAGGGGGAAGGTCCTCGTGTCACTTCCCAATAATTCAACAACAGCTCCCAATCCATAATTGATTGCCAACAGACGTCTTTTGCGGTGGTGAAACAGAAACGACAGGTCATTGAACTAGGAGGGCCGTCCTCCACAAACCCCTGGATAACTGGCAAGAGATGGGGGGCCGAGGCTAAGACTTCTCTCACGACATCGACGCCCAACGCAGTAATTGAAGCAAATAGCCGGTCATAGTAATGGACTCCAACAGTCTTCCCTTGTAGGCGGTCGAAGCAGATGTCTAGATGCAGACGCATTTCTTGTGATGGCAAAAACATGCCCAGATACGTGGTTCCACCACCCAGGTAAGCATCCGTAATGCCGTCATCAGCCAAAGACAGGTGCTTCGAGAGCGTTAGTCAATCAACCAGAAGCAGTCCAGTGAGCAAAGGCTCAGCCCCAGCGACCAGGGATCTCGATACAACTGCAGCAAAGCCCCGCCATGTACAGCATCCGCATCTTTCCTCACCCAACAACCCCGCTCACGAGTCACACGCCCGGCCGGCCGGGCCCCTCGCAACACTCCACCCACCCAGTACCTACCCCACAACAATATCCCCCTCCACCCTCCCATCCCGACTGCTCGCCCCCACCTCAACCCCATACCTCCCCCCCTCCACCCTCCACTCCCCCGCCCTCACATCCCAAACGCTCAGGTCCCTCCTCCGCAACACAAACACCACCTCCCGCTCTTCCCCCGCCGGCACCCACACCCTCTCGAACCCGCGCAGCTGCCGCGCCGGCACGTCCGCGCCCACGCCCGCCGGGTACGTCAGGTACAGCTGCGCGACCTCGTGGCCGTCGACGGCGCGGGGCCCGGTGTTGGAGACGGTGACGGAGACGCGGGCGGCGGGGTGCCAGAGGGAGGCGCGGCCGCCGGGGAGGAGGGGGCCGGTTGCGTAGGGGGCGGCGGAGAGGGTGGTGGAGGAGGAGGCGTTGGTGGTGGTGGTGGTGGTGATTGTGAGGGCGGTGTAGGTGAAGGTGGTGTAGGAGAGGCCGAAGCCGAATTCGTGGCTGGGGTTGTGTCAGTTGTGGTGAGGGAGGGGGGGTGGCGTCGGCGACGACTTACCGTGGGGTGATGTTGTATTTGTCAAAGTATTTGTAGTCGAGGTAGTTGCCTTCGGTGAAGGTGATGACTTCGTCGGCGGAGATCTGGGTGTTGGGGTCGTAGTCGCTTTCGTTCTTGGCGATGGTGTGGACCAGGCGGCCGGAGGGGTTGACCTTGCCGTAGAGCACGTCCACGATGGCGTTTCCGGATTCTTGGCCGAGGGCGCCGCCGTAGAGGACGGCGGTGACGTTTTCGTGGGTGATGAATCGATCGACGAGACGGGGGCCCGTGGTGTTGATTACGACGACGGTGTTGTTGCAGTTGGCTGCAACGGCGTTTACGAGGCTGCAGGAAGGTCAGTGTGGAGAGCGGGGTGGAGGGTGAGCTGGTGGCCATGACACACCTGTCTTGATCAGTGTTGTAGAGCTCGTCCCGGTCGCCGCCCTCGCCGGAGTAAGCGTTCAGAAAGACAAGGCACACGTCCTGGTTGTAAGAGTAGCCTTCGGTTGTCTGAGTGGCCGCAGTCGAGTCTGTGCTTGCGGATCCGGCATTGGGCCCCGCGCCAATGCCACCAGTAGCTCCGCTGGAGATGACGCTGTCGTTGAGCATGACGCGGAGCATGGCTCCATCCTCTCTCGCCTTCTCAACAAAGGCGTGTTCAGGGGTGATCAAATACGCAAAGGAGCCTTGGCCGCTTCCGCCAATCTGCGCCATGTGGCCTTGGAAGACGGAGTCGGATCCCTGGACTGACATTTCAGTGTTGGGTCCAATCTGCGCGGATCCCGCATGGACACCGAACAGGGCAATCTTCTTGGGACTCCTGAGAGGCAGGGCACTGTTCGTGTTCTTCAGCAGGACGAGAGAGGCAGCTGCATACTCGCGGGCAAGCTCGCCATGATTCTTGCGCGTGTCGACATAGTCACCGTCCGAGGCGAGGTCCGGGAAGCTTGCAAGATCCTGTCCGTGCTTGTACCAGCCGATGATGGTGCGGATCACCATGTCGTCTAGACGAGCTTCGGTGAAGGACCCGTTCTGCATACCGGCAGCGATGCTCGAGTTGGTCCAGTAGGTAGACGAGCCGCGGTCAAGACCCGCATTGGCCGAGTGGATCCCGGTCTTCTGGCCGCCGACGTCGGCATAGACCAGGCCGGGGAAGCCGAGCTCGGTCTTGAGGTAGTAGGCGAGCAGTTCCTGGTTCTCGCAGGAGAAGGTGCCGTTGACGCGGTTCATGGCACACATGACTCCGCCCAGGCCGTTCTTGACGGCGTCCATGAAACCCCAGAGGTACGTCTCGTGGAGGGCTTTGTTGTCGACGACGGCCGAGTACGCGTTCTCGGCGGCGCCGGCGGCTGCGTTGAGGGAGCCCGCACCTTCGCGATTCGTCTCCTGCTCGTTCAGCAACACGTGCTTGCCGGCGGGGATGACTCCCGCGTCGCTGATCCCCTTGGTGGCCTGGCCGAACATGATGCCATTGAGGTATGCGTCTGGGCCGTACGTCTCGCCATTGCGTCCTCCCCATGGCGAGCGGCCGAGTGGCTGGGCAGTGGGCGCGTTGGCGAGGTTGATTCCCTTGTTCCACATCTCGGAACCGAGCCCGTAGCTTTGGTTGTAGACCAGCTCTTTGTCCCATGTCATGGCCATGGCAAGTGGAGCTGGCCAGGTGGTGACCCAGTAGTAGTCAAGGACAGATGCAGAGCCATCACTGGTGCTCAAACCCGGGAAGCTGCCAGCACTGCCTTCGGTGATGATGTCGATTTTTTCCGAATTCGACAGTGTAGCGACGAATTGCTTCGACCTTTCAAACGCCTCCTGCCATTCGCCAAGATGGACTGGGTATGCGTCAGCACAAAGCTTGTGGGTTGATATGCATCCGACATACTGGTTCCTGAAGAGAGCAGTTGGGCTGAGTAGTTCGTGGAATACGTCCATGCCGTCGCGTTACTGAAAAGAAGGGAAAGGCTGGAAGCCAAAAGGAGACAGCGGGCTACCATGGTGGTCAGCTTGGGAAGAGATACAAGTCTTGTTGCCTGATGGTACATACCCCTATCAGCTCTACCTCAGTCTTTTACTTATGGACGACCGAGCGGATAGTGGTACGCGTCCGCAGCCGTTTTCAGTGCCTCCAGGTAGACTGTCCATGACTCCTTGTGAGCTGTTCGGCTTCGGCCGATTGCGCAGCCTCGAGCCGTACACGGGAGCTTATTGCGAAGCTTATTGTTTCTTATCACTGGAAGCCGACAGGGGTTGGCTCCCTCGACCATTACGAGAGGCCGCAATCTGATTGCACAGTGGGTCCGGTTGTCCTGACAATAGAGCCATGCCTAAACAGACAGCTGGCTATGCAAACCTGATGACCCACAGAGACGCGTATACACCATGGATCCGAGAATCACCCGCGTCCTATCGTGCCGTCCAACTCTTTCGGGAAGGTCTAAAACGAAACGGACTCGGGCCGGGGCAGGAGTTCAAACGGTCCGAGGAGATCGGCAGACCCAAACATCAGTTCGGGCATGCATGACGCTGATCTGGGAGAAAGTCGTCAACAGCACTGTCGTCAGCCGTTACGAGTCGCTCCATTGTCGAATCACGCCTTCGCCCGTAGAATTGAGCCTTCTGACTTAAGTACGCGTCGACGTCTTCCAAGTGCGACTTCGGAGAGCTCTCCATTTACACTCCCCAACCTCTGCAACAAACCTCTGCCTGAAAACCCGCTTCAAGCTGCAAGCATCAAAGTCATAGGAATGAGTACACTTTAGTCCGATTTTGTCTCGATATATGCTGCTTCTTATCTCGTCCAGTCTCTTGCAAAAGACCTACTCTTTTCGTGTCATCTTCTGGTCAATCTTATCGACAGCTCAAACAATGGCAGTGGCAACGAAGCCAATTGCAATCAAGTGCTCCAGATGCAGGCCGAATACTCGGTCGAGCTGCGACAGGCTGATTATCACCATGACCACCAGGACACGATGCGGGCTTTCAACACTGGCCAGATGACACTTTCGCCTTTCTCTCTCGCTACGGAACTTTGCTCGTCGATCATCGGTTCAGCTGACACATCGGGATGGAAATTAGTCCAACAGTGGAGAACATGACATCTTGCGGCACAGCACGGCAACCACACTGAAACGGTGCACCATGCGTCGGCGACGGCTGATGAATCAGGACCGGCGGACCTCGCAGAGGCTAGAACAGGAAGCCATCTCCACGTCGAACCCATCCTCAGCGCACATATAAAACCGCTCCGATCCGCCCGCCGCCCCGATCATCCGCCCGCTTTCTCCCTCCCTCCCTCCCTCCTAAACCACAATGGCCGACGACGACAACGACGACACCCCCCACGCCGGGTGCGACAGCGGCATCGAGGACGGCGACGACGACGACCTCGCCAGCGAGACGACCAGCGTGCACTCCAGCATCTACCGCTACCGGTTCGAAAACGGGCGCCGCTACCACGCCTACCGCGACGGCGAATACTGGGGCCCCAACGACGAAAAGGCCCAGGACCACCTCGACATCGCGCACAACCTGTGGCTCAAGACGCTCGACGGCAAACTCTTCCTCGCCCCGCTCCCCGCCGAGATCGGGAAGGTGCTCGACGTCGGGTGCGGCACGGGGATCTGGGCCATGTGCGGCGTCACCCTCCCTCCCCAGTCCTTCCCTCCCCCTTCGCAATCGTCCGCACCCGAAAAGCAAAACTGACAACCCCGCCCGGGCAGCGACCTCGCCGACGCCCACCCCACCGCCGACGTCACCGGCACGGACCTCTCGCCCACCCAGCCGTCGTGGGTGCCGCCCAACTGCCGCTTCGAGGTCGACGACGCCGCCGACACGCCGTGGACGTGGCGGTCGGGCACCTTCGACTTCATCCACGTGCGGTCGCTGTTCGGCTGCGTCGGCGACTGGCGCGCCTTCTACGCCGAGGCGCGGCGGTGTCTCAAGCCGGGAGGTTACATCGAGCACGTGGAGATGGGGAGGAGGTTTAAAGGGGCGGGGGAGGATGGCAGTGGGTTGCCGGCGGATAGCGCGTTGGCGCAGTTGGATGGGTTGGGGGAGGAGGCGTGTAGGCGGATCGGGAAGCCCGGGGATGTGGTGTATCGGATGAAGGGGTGGTTGGAGGAGGGCGGCGGGTGGGAGGATGTGACGCAGGTGGAGTATCGGTGGCCGACGGGGCCGTGGGCGAGGGATGCGCGGATGAAGGAGTTGGGGCGGTGGAGCAGGTTGCATTTGCTGGAGGGGGTGGAGAACTGGACGCTGGCGATGCTGACGCGCGTGTTGGGGTACTCGTTTGAGGAGGCGCAGGTGTGGATCGCGAAGATCAAGGCGGATGTGAGGGATCCGGCGGTGAGGGCGTATCATGACATGTATGTGTGCTATGCGCGGAAGCCGGAGGAGGGTGGGTCGTGATATGTGGGATGTTTGGTGCGTTTGCTGTGGGCTTCATTGATTGCGAGACTGGCATGGGCTAGCTGCTTGGTGTGCTTGGTTCGTCGTGGTTCTTGTATATATATCGACATTAAGAGACTGGTTCACTGGATGACTACCTACGTCTTCACCAGAACCTCTGCGGACCGACGGGGATGCTATAACGCTCCTCCAACTCGCGTGCATCCGCCTCCTGGAACTCGGCAATCCCCCCGGCCACTCCGTACTCGTCCACCCGCCAGTTACCCTCGGTCACGTTGTTATACATGTTCTCGAGCACCGCCAGCAGCTGCGTCCCATGCGGCTTGCCGTACTTCTCCACCCCATCCATGCGCCACACGCCCGGCGTCGACCCGTCCGGCCGGCGCGCCAGCTCGAACGGGAACCGCACCAGCACCGCGTCCTCGAACGGCGCTGGGTCCTGGGTCCAGCAGAGGTCCAGGTAGAAGCCGCACGGCGCGCCGCCCGGCAGCAGGTTGTACGGCCAGCCCGCGGCATCATCGTGCGGAACAGGCTGCTGGGAAACATCATGCTCGACGACGAACAGCCGGATGGGCTTCACGAAATGCGGGCCCTCGTCGTCGAAGGCGACGTCGCGGTAGGGCTGGGCGACGAACTCGTCCAGCGTGGGCAGGCGCACGCCGGGGGCGAGGTAGACGAAGCGCGGGCGGCGGGCGCGCAGCAGCAGCTCGCGCGCGAAGCCCGTCGCCGGCACGCCCGCCGCGTCCAGGCTGGCGGCGTCGACGAGCCCGTGCTGGTTGTCGGCGTCGGCGGCGGCGGCGGCGTCGATGGCGTAGCCCGGCATGCGCGTCTCGATGGCCTTGATGAGATCGGCCCAGATGTCGAGCGTTTCTTCGAGGTCGACTTTCGAGTAGGGCGCCTCGACCCACGGCCGGGCGTAGTCGACGACGGGCTTGCGCGCGCCGCTGGCGGGGTCGATTCGCGGCTGGCTGCTGCCGTTGGGGGCGGCGGCGGGGGCGTCGTCTTCGAAGAAGCTGAACGGCAGGGCGACGATCTTGCGGTGCTCGATCATGTCGATGTAGATGCTCAGGACGGATTCGAGCTTCAGCCACTCCGGTTCGTCCTCGTCCAGCTTCATGTCCTCGATGCTGAAGTTCATGTGGACGGTGTGGTCGGTCTGGTCGTAGCTGTTGCGCTGGATGAGCCTTCGAACGCGGACACGGGGCTGAGGAATACTCACACAAGTCCGTCGGGGTTGGAGCCGAGCTCGGCGTGGGTGTTGTAGAGCGTCAGGAAGCGGTCGCCCTGTCCGAATCCCTGGGTGAACCAGAGCATGCTGGGGGCATGCAGTCCGTGCAGGTATCTGAAGAAGCTGATCCCCGAGTCGCGGGGGATCGCGTATGCGCGCTGCAGGAACTCGACGATGGACGGGTGGAGTCTGGAGCGTACGGCCTCGGCCTCGTCGGCGTGGTATTCCCACCAGCTAGGCAGCGGGAGCCGTTCCCTGGGCGCCGGCATGCCGTAGGATCTCCAGGCGTAGCTGACGATGGCGTTGTGCAGGGCGGCGCAGCGCTCAAAATCCAGCCCATCCACGTCTTCCCGGGGCGGGCGGTCTGGGCTCACCCGCCATCGAGCTACAGATGCAAAGTGGGAAGCCATTGGAGTCGATAATGGGCATTTCTTGGGGGTGGCGGGGCGAGTTTAAATAGCTCGTGCATGCTGCAGGCACCCGGCCCCACAAGGTTGTGCCTCTGTAATTAATTGCGGCACAGCACTTATCTACGTAATTAGGCTCCAACCACCCCAGAGTGGGGACGTTGGGTCACTCGTCATCACTCTGCCTGCCACTGTGCCTCATGAATCGCAAGCCCCCGAGTAGCAATTTCCGGATCCTGAGGGTAGGAATCGTGTTTAGTGAATGCAAACTCCTCGTGCCAAGAGGGAAAACTCACCGCAATAGTCTGTGGAATTGCCACAATATCCAGATGTGCTGCAGCTGTGAACGAGACCTGTCAGCTGCATCAGACCGTCGAGTGCTCACTCAAGCTCACCAGATCCCAAATTGCGTTCCGGTACAGGTTTTGTTGCCCGCAAACAGCGGCCCACACGACCCGTCCAAGCTCTTCCCGCCAATGTCAGGGTCGCACGCTCCGGACATGCAGTTTCCTGGGCCTTTGGAGGTCAGCACTGTCGCATATGAGCCGCCTCTTCTTTTTCACCTACCGCACCAATCATCCCCCGACCCACAGTACCCGCTCGTGCTGCAACAGCTGCGGCTTCGGTCAGCATCGACTTCCAAGACGCCCAAGGCTTGATCAACATACTCGCCAAACCCGGAGCCAGTGCAGCTGATCGTCTGGTTGCACGTTCCGTCGGTGCTGATGAGCTCGGTCGAGTTGGAACATGCGCCGGACACGCAAACGTTGGCGCTGCAGTAAGCTGCCCCGTCGCCGCAATACCCGTTCACCGAGCACTGCAACAATCCAAGTCAGTCGGGCCGCATGTGTTGAAGAGTGCTGGGAGTGCAGTGGCTTACGCAGTCGCCGAAGCCCGAGTCTTCACAGTCGGCATTGTTGTAGTTTGGTCCACACGTGCCGTCCGTACTCGTCGCGCCCTTTGTTATCGGCGCCACGCATATGGCGTAATCCAGCCAAAGGTTGGTGCAGTCGTCGTTGAGCTAGAGGACCAGTAAGCGACGTGCTGACCATAGGACACAGAATGAATGCCTACTTGGTCGTTGAGGTCTTTGACATCTTGGAGCGTGATGCCGCTTCAGACAAATCAGCCAGGTTCTTTACGTGCTGGCGTCATACTCACAACCGCAGCGCGATAGTCTGACACGTATCTCCCGTCTTTACGCTGTAGTAGAGCCCACAGGCCGCGGCTGCACCCGGTTCTGTGGGCAGCGCAGGAGTCGCTATCCTCCACACTCAGTAAATGGCACCCGTCGGAGAGCTGAAAGAAACCTGCCTGTAGTGTAGTACTGTCCTGTGCTTGTGGGTGCGAATATCGATGCAGTTGGTGTATATCTGCCCTGCGCAGGCCTGGTTTGGTCAGCGGTTTCTGCACGCCATTCATCCAGTGGAAGCCAGCGCACCCTTTGCAAAGCGCCTGAGGCCCGAGATTGTCGCAGCTTCCTGCGAGCTTGGGATTCCACTGCAGCAGCATCGGTATCGTCACATTCTGATTGGCGTCGGAATAATTCGCGGCGAGATCAGTGCTGCCGGCTTCGTCAGCATACTCGTTCAATCACACAAATTGCAGCACCTCCTACCAGGTTACACCACCATAGATCGTATCCAGCTCGCACGGCAGCGGCAGGCACACTGTTGTGTTGCTAAACTGGCAGTTGTAGTCTCCAGTAACCTGCCGTGCATCTCCGGTGCTGACATTGTAGTTCCTTGTAAGAATCTCGCATGGCAGCGAAGGGTCTGTGGGCTGGACGAGCTGGCCAGTGCACGTTGCGTTGGCTTGGTCAGTCGAGGATGTTGTCGTCGTCGTTGTGGCAGAGGCCGTAGCTATGGTATTAGAAACCAACGTCGGCGCCGAAGTCGTCAATGCCATGGTTGTGGAGCAGTTGGTTTGCAACAGATCAAACTGCTCCAGCAGGTAATCCGTGTGATTCGAAGACACGAGGAACGGATCCTCGAGCCGTTTTCTCCACATCAGCAAGAAGCATTCGCTGCAGTACTGTACAAATTCTGGTCAGCTTTCTTTGCATGGAATGCGGCGGAGCTTTCAAGATTTACCAGCTCCTTGTCGTATAGATTCGTCACGGCCATCATGTCAGACGTCATGTCGGCAGTGGAGAAGTCAGGATCGCTGCACTCGGCGGGTATGTTCGTCTCGTCTTCCTGATAGCATGCCGCCGGATCCCATCTTTCATTTCACCAGTCAGCCGTGTTTGCCGTTGAAAGAGCTGTAGTGGTGCTTACCTGATGTAATCGCTGCCGACCCATGACTGAGACTCGAAAAAACACCAGTTCTCAGCCGTGTCCTGGAGGCAGGCAAGCTGGTAGCCCCCGATGTACCTCAGTGGCATGTACTTGGGATCCAGCACAAGGCCGTTGTGAGCGACCTGTTGGCCGGAGCAATCGCTTTCAACTGCCGAAAGCCACTTTTCCAACGACGTCGAGCAGTCTGCCGTGCACATGGTCGTGACATTCTCCTGAGACCAGTACTCGAGGTCGACTCCCTGGGCTGCTTGTACAGTGTTGAGGAGATCGCAGCTCAGTGTCGCGTTTCTGCCCAGGTCAGCCGGAGAACAGACAGAAGGTAGGCGTCTCGCAGTACATACAACGCCTGCATGCACTGGCTGTCTACCCCAAACGAGGAGCTGAGATCCGTAGCATTGTAGTTGTCGAAAATGGTGAAGTCTGCCGTGACAGCCGCCAGAAGCAGCTGTCCGGTGAGCAGAGTCCAGCCGGAACCCATGGAGAAAAGCAGTTGGGCAAAACACAGGCGCAACAGCTCCCCATCCACGCTGCGGCAGCGCCCGTATAAAGCACTACTGGGGCGAGTTTAACACCGAGAAATGCTCGGAGAAGGGGTCACCCTTCGGTTGCAGTCTACAAATTGTGATATTGAAATGGCATGACAGTGAATCCTTCCGCCAAACGCTTGGCCCCCACCGACCGTACCGAACCCGCCCCCACCGTCACCGGAAGCAACGGCAAAGCCGTTTGAGGCAGGTGGCATTGCTTATAGACGCCACACCCGAAGCGCACCCGAGCTGTAAGGCACCGGAGCGGGCGCTTGCCCTGCATGTGGCGAGGCGGAGATGAGGTTCCCGCACCACACTCCACGCACAACACCCACTTCAGTACCATCGCGCCGACAGAAGGATCATGGGGGCTTCGTTTTGCCTGATATTCTCGCCTGCTAAGTCCGCTCTCTCGGTCCGACGGACTTTCTCGCGTATTCGCGTTTTGAGCGAATTGCGCAGCGTGGTCATAAAAGCCCGGGGCTTTCTTGCTGACTGGTTGAATGGATGCCGGCACCACCCTGTTGCACGATGAAGTTGCTCCAACTTGTTGCGGCTCTCGCAGCTGCGGGCAGCGTCCAGGCTCTTGCTTCGACGACCAACGGCACGGCCCAGAAAAACTCGACCATCTACAAAGCCGCCTACGCAAAGTATAACCCGCTAACACCCGTTTTCCAGAATGTCAGCGGCGTCACTGTCAACCCGCTCATCAAAGTCCTCCAAGTCAGCAACAACGGAACGTCCTTGGGCAAGAGACAGACCGGGGACAACGGCTTGCCCGAAGGGACCTGTGCTCCCGGAACTCCCTGCAGTAACGGAGCCTGTTGCAGCAGCGTACGTGCCTCACCTAAGCTTTTCCCGTGCAGGCCTATACTGAGAGTACGACAGACCGGTATTTGCGGATACAGCCCGGACGAGTGCGGTGACGATGTCTGCCTGAGCAACTGCGATGCCAAGGCAGAGTGCGGACAGTACTCCGAAGGGGGCACCGTGACTTGCCCATTAAATGTTTGCGTAAGTCTGCGCCGACACTCTCAAGCGACTTGTACTGATCAGAACTGCAACAGTGCTCGTAAGGTTCCCTGTCCACACCTTACGCGAAACAAAGGAAGCTGAACATGTCCAGATACTATGGTTTCTGTGGAACTGGTGATGTTTGTATTCGTACGCTGACCACTGCTGCCACACGACTGACGGCTCGACAGGAATTCTGCACCACCTCTGGGGAGCATCCATGCCAGGATGGCTACGGCAGCTGCGGAGAGGTGGCTGAACCTTCATGCTCAGGAAGCAGCGCTGCCGCCATAAGTATCGGCTACTACGAGGCATGGAGCTCCACACGCCAGTGCGACAGCAGGGATCCAGAAGACTTGGACCTCACGGGGCTCACACACCTCAATTTTGGTGAGAAAGTCAACAGCTCTCCTACCCGGCGACGAGCTTACGAAACCAGCGTTTGTGTACTTTGACCCGACCACGTTCGAGATGACGCCCATGACCGCAACCGATGTTCCCCTGTACACTCGCTTCACTGGCCTGAAGTCGAACAACCCGTATGAAGGCTTTCCCCTAGCGATTCCTCTACAGATTGTCTGACCCGTGTGCTCAGGTCACTCAAGACGTGGGTGTCGGTTGGAGGATGGGCGTTTAATGTATTGCCCCTTTACCACTGCACGTAGCCGTGGCGTACTGACGGCTGAAGGATGAAACCAATACCCCCAACACGCGCACGGCTTTCAGCGACATGGCTTCAAGTGCAGCAAACCGCAAAGCCTTCATTGACTCCTTGGTCAAGTTCATGCAGACCTACGGCTTCGACGGAGTGGACCTGGACTGGGAGTATCCTGGTGCCGATGACCGCGGCGGGATCGAAGCGGATACGGCAAACTTCGTCACCCTCTTACAGGAGATGCGTGAGACATGGGGATCGACCTATGGTATGTTTTCTGGAAGCGGCCTGGTTTTATGAATGTTCCGCTCGCTGACTTCGCATAGGCATCAGTGCGACGATTCCTTCGTCGTACTGGTACATGCGCTGGTTCGACGTCGCGGCCATGCAGGACTACCTCGACTGGTTCAACTTCATGAGCTACGACATCCACGGTGTCTGGGACAGCACGAACGACGTGACCGGTCCATATGTACGTTCGACGCTGCGAGGTTGAAAGGATCGTGCTGGTGCTGACAGTCTCACAGGTTCGCCCTCATACAAACATTACCGAGATAGAAGCCGGCCTCGCTCTGCTGTGGAGAGCGGGCGTTAATCCGGATCAAGTTGTTCTCGGCCTCGGCTGGTACGGTCGTTCGTTCACCCTGACCGACCCCACATGTACCACCCCCGGCTGCGCCTTCACTGAAGGTGGCAAGGCCGGAGAATGCACAAACTCAGCAGGAACGCTGTCGAATGCGGGTAAGAATTCTGTGGTAACACATGATGCGTGCTGTTGACCTTGGGCAGAAATCAATCGAATCATCGAGGAGAACGGGCTCACCCCTATCTCCATCGAGGAAGCTGCTGTCAAATACATCACCTGGGATTCTGATCAATGGGTCAGCTACGATGATGGCCCCACCCTGCAGATGAAGATGCAGAGAGCAAACGAGCTTGTAAGCCCTTCAATCGGTAGCGCTCCGTGATTGATGCTGACCGACTAGTGTCTTGGTGGTACCATGATTTGGTGTAAGGACAGATCAAGTGTCTTGTAACTTCCCGGCTAACCCTTGTGTAGCCGTCGATCAAGATGACGCGAATGGCACCAGTGCCAACGACATGGTACGTCCGCTCTTCAGGAAGGCAAAGATGCGGTACTGATGGAGGTTTCAGCTCGGTATTGGTGCGAGCAGTGGCTACCCCTCTGAACTCACTGCCAGTATTCGTGAGAAGATGGCCGACGCCGATTCCGTTGCAGACATATCGAACTCTTGCTATTGGTCTCTATGCGGGTGAGTGGAACAATCGAAGACGTACATATGGATGTATACTAATCGGTATTGCAGTGGGGAGTGTGTCTCGGTGAGCAGCTTCGTTTGTTGCTCTTTGCCTCGAAGTACTGACTGTGTAGGGATTCTTCCAAGTCACCCAAGCCCGGGGCCAGGTAGCAGGGGTTTCCACAAGCACCATCTGCGCCGATGACTCGTTCCAGAACCTTTGCTGCGCCCCCGGTACCACTATGGGCACCTGCGCCTGGGAAGGCTGGGGCGGCGCTGGCATGGCTTGCGGCACCCCGGCTTGCAACGATAGCTCCGCAGTTGCCGTCGCCGGAAACAGTAAGCTTGTGTGTCTACCCGCAACTTGAGCAGCCGCTGACTATCTAGCCAACCACCTGGATGATGTCCCTGAGCTTCAGATATACGACGATCAGACATGCAACGGCGGAACCCAACTTTTCTGCTGTGTCGGCTTCAAGCCTTCGACAATCGCAAGCGCCTCAAATCTGAACTTACTCGGTCAGGCATCCACATCTGCTCTTCGGCGGCGCGGAACATCTAGTGGGGCTGGACTTAGTACGGGTGTTTGCTTGACGGCAGGAACTGGGATAGCCATCGCCTACGCGGCCGCCGGTACGGACTCCCCTTCCCCAACATGCTCTCTTTACTCACGTCTGTGTCGTGTAGCTTTCTTGTCCGGTGGCCTTATCACAGTCACTGCTACGCCGCTGCTCACGGGAGCCTTGGGCAGCTTGGCAGTGGGATGCATGGCCACTCTTGCAGCGGAAGGAGCTCTGGGGAACATGTCTCCCTCACTCGGGCTCGGGCTCGATATTGTTGGATATGCCATTTCCGTCATCGCCTTCAGCTCCGGCAGGACGCTGCGCAGCGGAGCGAGCGGTTCAAACAAGAGGCCGGCAGCAGCCCCAGCCAAGAACCCCAGCAAGCCCAAGAAGCCCAAGGTGGACGCGAATGGCAATCAGCTTTTCGGCGTCTACACGAAGAAGACTTATGATCCCAAGGACGACGATTGCTCGGTGAGTGTTCAATGCCTTTGGCTACCCATATCGCCTTCTTTGACTGACTTTGCTAGGTTACATACACGGTATCTCCTCCCATTTGGACTATCTTCCGCAAGCATTGGCTGACTCGTCTTCAAGTGTAACTACGGACTCGGATGGGATGAGGTAATAAGAGATGCCTACTTCTGCTGTGCACTTCGCTGACGCTCGATCAAGATTTGCGATAACCAGAAATGGGCCATTGACAAAGGCCTCGGCGGAAAAACAGTCTACGGCGTCGCAGGTAGGCCTTCACATTTCACTCGATCTACTGTCGTCTTGCTCACAAATGAACTTTTCGTAGACACTGGTGCTAGAAATGCCCGAGGGGCCAAGTTCTCCAAAGACGACTGGTCCAGTTTGTTCAGAGCCGACTTTTACCGCACGTTGGCTGTCCAACACCAAAACGGCGAAAACACTGCACGGTGTCAAGTGTAAGCAGATTGTGTCTTCTGAGAATTTGAGCAAGTGGTGACCGAAAGCAACAGTGATGAGTTCCCAATGGCATCGCTCGACGAGGGCTTGAAGCCGCAAAAGCAAATTGTTCGGCTTGTCAACGGAAGGGCAAATGGTCTACAAGGTAATTGATGGGCTTTTCTGTATGGTTATTGTGGCATTTGCTGATTGTATCATAGGAAACGATTGGTGGATGTGGCAGTTGGCTTCCTACCAGCCCTGTAGTGCTCTTCGAAAGGCAAAGGGAAAGCCTAAGCCGCCTGTGACCTGGCGCTTTGGGAGCCCTCCTCAAGACGACAATCGAAACGATGCATCATCTGGTGGTAGCCATTTCATTCAGAAATATGGGGTAAGTCTTGAGAGCCAGAGCCGTGAGTACGAGCTGACGATATTGCTTAGTTTGACTCTCAAACAGCCAATTCGGAATGCTGGGGTGAGTACCAAACACCATTTCAGGAACATTTGAGAGAAATCGTTTACTAAGCGGTGCAGCTACCTATGACGACCCCCTCAGTCATACCCATGCTACTGTTTTGGACCACGGCTTCCGAGCTCTTCCAAACGATCCGTAAGTCCATGACCCTCCAATCGCGCACATTAACGAGAGCTAAGAGAACGAACAAGCATGTTCGTCGACTACAACTGGCCCGCCCAAGACTACTGGAACACGCGTACGCAAGTGACCAAGCCCATGGGTGGTCTCGTGGATGCCTACCAGCTTGCCACAGACGTCGCGAGTGCAAACTGGCTCAAGCGTGACGAGGTGCCTGGAATGACGGGCAGCACCGCCAACGGCACTCTCGCGGATCTTGAGATCGTCGAGGTGGATATGGACGGCATGCGGCTCGAGGACCTTCAGCTGAACCCAGACGTCTTCACCGAACTGCACCTCAACGAGGCCGAGCTTGCCGAGCTCGGCATGAACAAGGAGGACATTGTCCTACTGAAACGCGAGACGGAGCCCGTCCCGCCGCTCATTCAGCCCAGGCCGAACGCCGCGGATGTGACCACTGCTGCCTCGGCGCCGACGCCTGTTGTGGAACTGTCGCAAACTGGTGCCATTGCGTCGAACTCGGCGCCTGCACCGACGGGGCAGATTTGGCGGATGAGGTATGTGGGGGAGTAGGGGTAGATAGACAGGTAGAGGAGATGGCGGCGTGTATTCGTATCCGTGTGCACTGAACGGTTCGATTCTATACACGGACATCGGCGTATTGGGCCGTAGTTTCCTATTCAAGCAGAGAGATTCCATAATAAAATCTTCAGTGTCTCGATCTATTTCTCTTAATTTGTATCATACCGGTTAAAGTCATCCCTTCCTAACCATGGCTCTAAAGAACTTACTCTTCCTTGCATTTACACTCGCTTGTTCCTATATTTCTACCACTTAGAGTGTCCCTACTAACGTAACCTCTTAGTGCTTGCCGACTACTTTTACGTTTACTAAATTGCTCGGTGCCGAGCCCCTTTATATATATGCAGGCAAAAGTCTACATCGACACCCAACCTGGCTTCCACTTAAAGGCTGGGATAACAGACTTATAGCATTTAGTAGTGGAGAGCATAGCACCTATATAGATTCTTTATACCTTATATAGGTAGTAGCTGGCGGCTTCGCAGCCGTTGATACTAATAGCGGCTATACATCAGGCGCCGCAGCTGCCGAGAACCTAAATTGGGCTTTAACCAGCCCCGATAATGTCAACCTTTAATTTCTCGAAGACGACGCGTCTCGGGCCCTCTATGACATGCCCGTCATTGGCAAGGCAGTGACTGATGATTGCTTTAATACTGCGCCCAAATTATCCTACTTCACCGGCTGCTCTGGTGGCGGTCGTCAAGGACTCAATGTCACGGATCAGGTTCCTGCCTTAGATCCTCTATACTTAGTAGGATCCCGGTCCTCCAGATCACGGTCCCCATATCATCATACTCTGCTTTTAGGCATCCCGATTCCCCTTCCTTCACGGATCGTGATCTCGCCACTCATAATGGCTTAAGGCTACCCGGACGGCTACGACGGCATTAAAGACAGCGTCATCTCATCCATCGATAACTGCACCTTCCAGGCCCACAGTGTCGTCGGCCAGAACTTCTCCTGCAACAGAACCACCAGGAGCCTCACCGAGGCCGGCGCCACCATCGGCCTTCGCAGCTCATCCGGAACCAGCGGCTAGTTCGGCCTCAGCAAAGACGCCGACCTCACCTTCACCTCCATCACGACCCAGTGCGACGACACCAACGCCAGCTGCCCCACCACCCCCTCCGAGCTTCCAAGCAGTTGGACCAAGCACATCCTCGCCAAGGCTCCCAACTACTTCGCCGCCGCCAACAAAACCGACGCCACCGCCTTATACGATCCTTTCCCTTGGTATCCCAGAAAGATGCCAAGCTGAATCAGATCCTCCATTACCACGAACGACATCTCCCTCGTCACCAATCTCAGAGTTTCCCAACCTGTTTTGAGCAAAAGGGTTCTCGATCAAGTGCTCGGAGGAACGGGAGTTATTGTATTCAAACACACTCTCGTCGACAAAATCAGTTCCATTTGCTTCCCGGCCCTCGGTGCTGGTATTCCGTTTGATTTGTAGAAACGGTCGTACCGGACGCTGCAGTGTTGGATGCTCTTTATCGGTCAAGTCCAGCGTGGCGAGCAATTCGCCGGACCCGGTTAGAGGGATGTCGTTTACTGCATGAGACCATGTTCCGACACCCACTCCTTCGTGAGCAAGACGTTGAAGTTGCAACGTTTCGTTCGAGTACCACTCGAGATGGGCGCCGTAGTCCAGTCCGTAACGTTTTCGAACCCACAGCGCAACCGGCTCCAGAACGAATGAGGCAATCACCACGAGGACCCCGACGACAAGGATAAATAGAAGAGCGAAAAGGCTGAACGACGTGTGTTCCGAGCTCATGATCTTCTGTTGACGTTCATGTCAGTCCCAAACACTTTAAGGCAAGTAAAGAGGAGGGGGGTCGGACTTGGCTGCTGCACATCATTCTTTCCTCCCTGTTGTCTGGCTCTTTGACGAATGGCCTGATTGCACTGTCCGTATGCCCGGCTGCGGCATCTACGAATCTTTCTTGTATCATGGCGAGTGAGATTGCAAACCAATGCTGCACATCCAGCTGCCACTGACCATCTGGAAGAGGGCTCTGGACGCCATAACCAACTGTTTGTTTCGATCTCAGAGCCTGTGAGCCCAAGATAGATACCACTTGAGTCAGCGATATGTCCGGCTGGAGAGTGATCTTGTGCAACCAGCTTATCAGGTTGGCTGATTTATTTCCACCCGCAAGCTTCCCTAAATTTGCGTTCATGTCCAAATTTCCGCTTAGAGGTGAGCAGCGACTCCCGTCTGGTAGGTTGGGATTACACAGCTGCTCCTGTTTCGCACATGCCAAAGGAGATGCGGGCTCGTCTTGAGCATAAAAGGGAACATTATATGGCTCCTCGAATGGGCCGGTGGTCTCGGTGGTAGCTCTATACCAGTCGTCGGTTGTCTTCTGGGTGAATAAAATGCCGCCGGCGGAGAGATATATTATCGACACATCCGCGTCTGGCCGTCGGAGCGCGGGGACCAACTCCGAATCGAGGTAGTGAACAGATCCGTTGGTATAACTCACCTCCTGAGTACTTGGACACCAATGTTATTCAAGCCATGCAAAAGTTCTTCATGGTGAAAAACTACTTACCCGATGGCGTAGTCCACTGGATAAGTTCCGGCGTGTTGGAGGCTAGAGTTCCATACAGCTTCGTTTGGGTAAGTATAGTTGAAATAGCTTGAGGAGGAGGATCCATAGTTGTAAGTCGTGTATGACCGGTCGCTCGATGCATTCCATATGGTTTTATACCCCTCTGTTATTAAAGGTGCGCAGTGCAACACTCTCCTATATTGGAATCGCTGGCTTGGGGGAGCGTTGAGTCCGAAGTCCGTATGGCTGTCCAGAAAACCCGTGTCCAAGAAAATGTTAGTATTTGCGTTCCGACAGATTTTGTCCTCGAACGGACAGCTCGCATTTTTGACAAGGGTCGCTGGGAGCATCTTTTTAATGAATACGTTGCACCCTAATATATTAGATGAGTCCGAGCTGTAGCATTGATGCGCATAACTGGCTGCGACCTGGGTGCGCTCAAATTGGAAAGCGATAAGGGCTCCCAGGCTATCCAAAGTGCCGTTTAGATTGGGATCAAACCAGGTACAGTCGTTTCCTGAGAGCAGAACCTCAGTCCCTGTAACAATCTTCGAGGAGAATCCGCTAGCCAGGATGAACGCGGTAGTGAATAGTGCCGCAAAAATGAGAAGCGGCAGTATTCGGCCAAATGGTTCCCTTGCAGTGTTGCGCCAGGCCCATGGGAGTTCGATCAGAGTGACTAATCCAGAAGCAGCAGTAGAAGAATTGCGGAGGACGGCCTGGCGCTGGTGGTGGAGACCGTCGCATGCGTTATTGGATGCGTAGGCCTGGTGGAAGGCAAAACAGCAAATTCGCCATAGCCGATTTCCTATGATGCTGACGAACACGGCCATGAAGGCAACGAGGAGGTTGGCGTCCTCCCGGCGAAGTGTCAGCGTGGCTCCATAGACGGAACCAAAGCTCCAGTTCGTCCATATGCCCGTGTGGACGTGGTAGGGATGACTCGGGTTGATTGCCGGGCTGTCGCTCATTGTGTTGTGAAGAGAAAAGATGGAATTTCAGCTTGCTTGTAATCCTGCAAGCGCGTTGCTGTTTATAAAGATCAGCGTGCGGGGAGCTTTCAGCTCTTGTCCATGCAAGTAAGCAAGCTGAGTCGAAGGCAAAGTGCATGCCCAGCCCAGCATCCCTGTCGCCCCACGGTTGCACTTGCAATACGAGAGTGGAGAGCGAGGCTATGAGAACATCTAATTCATTATATTTCCAGCCATTATCGTACTATGCATTAGTTTAGGTATTTTACATTGCACCCGCTAAAGGAAGAGCGGGATGGCAATGGCGAAGACATAGGAGAAAAGCCTTCCTCTCTTCAGAGCACTCGCACTCGATCCCTGGTCCGAATCCGAGGTTGTCGTAGCCTCTGAGTTCCCTCCGCTCGTGGTGGAGTGGCCAGTTGAGCTCGTGGTAGACGACGCGCTACTACGGGTAGACGACGCGCCACTGCGAGTCCTGGATGTAGTGGACGTGTGTTCAGACCCGACGCTCTCCGTCGTAGTCCCGTCCACGACAATGCCGTCGGACGCCGCACTCAGCACCTCGCCTCCCGTGGTGACGGGTGCTCCGCCCACCGTCAGAGTCTGCGACCCGACGACAATGACACCGGTGCTGCTCCCAGGTATGGCCGCCGTGACGGTCTCAGACCCCAGGGTCAACACCCCCGCCTCGGTCGTCTGCGACACGGTGCCATCTCCGGAACCAGCGCCAGCGTCAACACTGAGCGTCTGGCCGTCGACCGTAATAGCACTGGCGCCCGCAGTCCCACCAAGCGTCTGCGACGTTCCATCAACGACGACAACGCCCGAGGGAGCCAGACTGATGCTGTGCCCATCGACCGTGGTGGCTGAACCACCCACGCTGAGGACAACATCACCGCCGCTGGTAGCAGCGCCAGAAGCACCACCACTCCCTTCCACTCCGCTCGTCGCCGACGCAATCGCCACCGTCGTCGATCCGCCCACCACCACCCCATCCGACCCCACACTCACCACCTGCCCACTGGCAGTCCCTCCCAGCGTAACCGCACCACCACCCGCCGTCAGCGTCGTCGTGCTCCCACCACCCCCAACGACAACAACCCCCGACCCCGAACCCGCAGCCGTCAACGTCTCGCCCGCGACGGTAATCACCTGCGCCGACGCCGTCGCCGACGCCGACACCGCCGCAGCCGACACGTCCGATGCTGCCGTTCCACCCGCTCCATACGCCTGCGTCGTCGTGCCGCTGCCGCTGCCGCCGTCGACGACGACCACTCCCGCACTCCCGGCGCTGATGACGACGACCTGGCTGCTGCTGCCACCGCTGCTGCCGCCAGCGTCGAGCGTGACGGTGGCGGCCGCTTGCCCGGCGCTGATGACGGTCGAGCCGATGGTCAGGTCTTGGCCGGGGACGGCCGTGTAGGGCGTGCCGTCGAGGGTGATGGTTGCTGCTGTTGCTGCTGATGCTGCTGTTCCCGTTGCTCCTGCTTCTGTTGCTGCTCCTGATGCTGCCGAGACGGCTGATGCTGCCGAGACGGCTGATGCGGGATCAGACGCATCGGTTGTGCTGGGGTCGGGGAACGCGATTGTCACGACGGAGGTGTTGTCGTCGTCGTTGTCGTTGGATCCGGTGGATGCAGCCGCCGCAGCGCCCGAGTTCGTGGGATCTGGGGAGGCGCCTTGGTTTGATGAAGTGGCGTCCGACGAGCCTTGGGCGGACGAGTCAGAAGACTCCGGATCCGAGGTTCCGGGAGCAACAGTGCTCGATGGAGGGTCTGCGGAATCCGCACCGGTGCTTGAGTCGGCGGGGTCGGTCTGAGTAGGGTCGGTTTGAGTGGTAGGGTCTGTCTGAACAGGGTCGGTCTCGGCAGGGTCGGTCTGAGCAGGATCGGTCTGAGCAGGATCGGGCTGAGTGGTAGGATCGGTCTGAACTGGTTCACTCTCTGTCTGGGTGGTAGGATCAGTCTGAACAGGATCACTCTCTGTCTGAGCAGGATCGGTTTGAGCAGGATCAGTTTGAGCAGGATCGGTTTGAGTAGGATCGGCTTGAGTAGGATCAGCTTGAGTAGGATCAGCTTGAGTGGGATCAGCTTGAGTGGCAGGGACAGTCTGAACGGGATCACTCTCGGTCTGAGCAGGATCAGTTTGAGTAGGATCAGCTTGAGTGGCAGGGTCGGTCTCAGTAGGATCAGCTTGAGTGGCAGGGTCGGTCTCAGTGGGATCAGCTTGAGTGGCAGGATCCGTCTGAACTGGGTCACTCTCGGTCTGAGCAGGGTCGGTTTGAGTGGCAGGGTCAGTCTGAACAGGATTGCTCTCGGCAGGATCGGTCTCAGTAGGGTCACTCTGGGTCGCGGAATCCGTGTCAGTAGGGTCACTTTGAGCGGGATCGGTCTGAGTGGGATCGCTCGGAGAAGATTCAGTCTGAGTAGGGTCGGCACTCTGAGTAGCCGCCGCCGTCGTCGCCGGGCTGGTGTTCGTAGGCAAGGGATCGGACACAGTGCTACCGGGATCGGCGGCCGCGGTGGTGCTGGCGGGCTTGCTCGGATCGGCCTTGGTGGTCGAGGCCGGGAGGAGAGCGCCGGCGGTGGTCAAGGCGATGGGCGGATCGTGCATGGCGTAGGTGCCGAAGAACTGGCTCAGCGGGGTGCAGTTGCTCCAGGCCGACTGCAGGTTCTGCAGCTGGGTGCGGTAGAGCAGGTTCGGCTTGTAGTCGTCGTGGATGGTCGACGGCGCGCACGTGTTCTCGAGCTGGCCCGGGTTGTCCGAGCACGAGTTGGGCCACCAGTACGCGCTGCTGGGCACCAGCGGGATCTCGAAGCCCGAGACGGTCGTCTTGGCCAGGTTGGCGAAGTTGAACGACCTGGCCAGATTCGACGACCGGCTGTTGGGGAGACTGGACAGCTCGCCGGGCGGGACGGGCACCCAGATGTCGGACATGTCGTATCCGCAAGTCGCCGCCCCGTTGCTGATGCCGGCGCGTGCATACATGGTGGTGAAGTAGAGGTAGGCGGTGGGCGAAGTCATGGTGAAATTGCCCACCGTTGCCGTCACGGCCTGGCGTTTGTCGACCTGCCAGGGATCGGTGCGCGTGGCATTGGGGCCGCAGATGAGGTCCGTCGACCACGGCTCGGGCCAGTAATACAGGTCCACTTCATCCGTGCCGGTGAGCTGGCACTCCTGCTGGCACGTCTCGCATTTGGGCCTCCAGAAGCTGGGAGCCTGGAGCCAGATGTCGTCGTCTGCGGCAGTGTGTGATTGGGCCCAGCTCGATGAGTCCTGACTCCACACCGACCAGAGCTGGTTGCACTCTTTCGTACCGAAAGAGCAGCTGGGCATTGCAGAAGCAGCAGTGTCGTACGACGTGGTGACGGTACTCTTGGTGGTCTCGGAGCTGCCCCAGGACGTTTCGTAGAAAAAGCCGCCGCGAGGGATGCCATCGCACAGCGTTATCACCGGCGTGTCATTGTTGCCGTGGGCAATGCTTGTCTCGAACTCGGCCCAGTAAACCGTGGAAGTCGTGTATTCGGTGCCCGCCGTCTGGCTGTAATTGTACCACGCCACATCGCAGCTGCTGAGCGAGGTGAAGGATGGATCTTTGGTGCTGGTTGTATTCGACAACGCGAGCGTGACAGTTACGTGTGCCGGTGTTGTTATTGTCACAGTGCTGGGGTCCGGGGTGGCGGCTGCTGAGATGTTGACCTGGCCAGTACTTGACGGAGTCAACGTTGAAGCCTCCGAAGAGACCTGGCTGGAACTCGTCGAAGTCAGACGCGAGCTACTGCTCGACGGCGTCCGGATCAAAGTATCTGCCAAGTGAACCGCACTGCTGCTCTCCGTAGCATTCTGCCATTGAGCGCCTGTTTCAAGAAGTCAGCGGTATACATCAAGTTTGGAAGTACTGTACGGACGAGCAAATGGCACTGCTGCTGCCACAGCAACGTATTGCGAGAAGGACTTCATCGTCGAACGCTACCGGCCTGCCCTTGGCACGAGGGAGCGCGGATTTGTAAAGGATTTCATTGGTGTCGTTGGCCCCCACAGAAATGCGGAGAATAGTTCCCCGTCATGAGAGATGTTTTTACCGAACGCGCGTCGCCAACACGCTCTTCTCAATGCTTGTCCAGTCTTAGGGGATCTTGTGCCGGTTCCCGCTTGCCAAGCGGTCAGCTCTGGGGGCCATTTGAAGCAGGAACTGCTGCCTTGGAGGGATAAGTTTTCGCGCATCACGCAAAAGGTAGGTGAAGGATTTATTTGCACCCTGCACTAGTCCGAATCTTGCCATCTCTCCCGGTGTAGTGCTGTAACCGGACATGCCCCGACAGCAAAGTGCCAACAAAGCAAGGGGTTCACGACCCACCTGGCGCGACATCGGCCCTGTTACTAGATAAGACGGGGTCTGGAAACAAAAAGCACTTGCTGCCAAGCTACGGACCATGACCGGAACGTCGTCTGTGCGGGATCGATTAACCTACAGATGAGTAAGTTAGTGGAGAGGTTTGACTCAAAAACGAGTCATTCTCATTCCTTATAACCGACAGCAAAGGACTGTTCGTTAAAGCCGCGGGACTAGCGAGGGAAGCATTCATAAAAGATCTCCCCAGCCAGATCAAATCTTGACTGTCCCGCAAGGAACACACTTCAAAGCCCATCATCCTTTGCCGGGACCAAGACTACAAAATCCTTGCGCTCGTTGTCTTCTTCGCGCGTGATTTGCACCATGAACGCGTGCGAACGTTATGAGACCCGGATAATGGGCTCGAGCATGGTCGTCAGGTGGCACAATTGCGTTTGCCCAACATTGTCCCTTCAACCGGGTAATCAATCGACGGGTGTGGAACTGGGAGAGCTGTGTGCTGATAATTACCCGCGAACGAGCCTGAGGTAGAGCCAACAGATTTGACGTCCTCGATGGGACACTTGATTTTGCACCTCGAAGCCAACTTTACGCAAACAATATCCGATTAGCCGGTCGTGACATGAACGATCTGTGTGTTCGAGTTCGACAGCGCAACGGTAGATAGACGAAAGAACATTAATCCAGAAGGGGTTTAGTGTGTAAACCCAAAGATGCTATATAAATAGCATTCTCCCGCAAGCCTCTTAGAGGGACAATCCATCAAGATCATGAAATGCAAACACTATGATGCTCTAAGAGCGTAATATTCGCAAGGTCAACTATGGCTTGGAGGGAATTTCAGGGTAGAACATGAAGTAACTATAGAAGCTTGATGTGGTTTTATTACTATTCTATCATTTAATCTGGCTCGATTCACTGTTATCGCGATTCTTTACCATGGAGGGCACCCGCCGTCATACTGGTTGATACCTTCGGCTTTCTCCCACCCAGGAACATGGACGTTCAAGAACTTGCCGTTGTCCTCCTTTTTGACGCGGAAGATGATGTCTGCCGTGGCATTGGAACCCTGCTCGATAGTCAAATCGGCACCGGTTCCACCGAGGTCTGTCTGGATCCACTGCATGCGGAGACACGGTCAGTAAGTGCCTGAGAGAGAAGAATATTTCTACCCGAATGAAGTTTGAGAAACACCTTGATCACGGAGCTCGGCAGGTGCATGGGTTTAAATGAGACACTTACGCCTGGCGAGATAGCGACAACTGTGAAGCCCTTGTCGGCAAGCGACAAAGCGTACTGGACCGTGAGCATGTTCAGGGCTGCCTTCGAGATCTTGTAGGAAGGTACGGGCATTTGAGCGTAGGTCTTGGACAAGCCAATGGATCCCAGAGTGGTCGAGCTTAAGGTGGGCAGACTGTGAGCACGAATACCTATAGAGGTGAGATTGGAAGCTTACATGTTGATGATCTTCTTGAGTTGGCCCTTCTCGAGCAGAGGAAGGAAAGCAGTGGTGACGTAATGCACACCGGTGACATTGATCTTGAATGTCTCGTCGAGGTCAGACCTAATCGGTAACGTCAGACAGCGTCAAACATAGCAAGGTGGATAGAAAGGAAAAGGGAAATTACATGGCTGTGATGCCGTCGGCGGTATAGTTCATGACTCCGGCGTTATTGATTAGAACATCGAGACCCTTCCCGTCGAGTGACTGAGTGACATGGCTGGCGGCCTCCGTTGCACTTTCTTGAGAAGTAATGTCAAGCTGGACGAATTCGACACGACCGCTGGACTTGGCCACGAGCTCCTTGAGGCTAGTAGTCTCGCTTCGAGCGGATGCAAACACTTTGCCAACATCGGCAACAGGCTTCGACGCGAGCAAGCCCGCAATGGCCAGACCCAGACCTCGGGAAGACCCAGTGACGAAATAAGAAGCCATAATTTGCTGTAAGCTGAGAACGGATGGGCACAAGTTTGATGTATGTGGGCGTTGAAAGATAAGAGGGATAAAAAGCGTTCAGTCACGGCATTCAGCTGCAAATATATACGTCATAGCCATGCAGTGACGCTACGTCCATCAAATAAAGGGATGACAAACAAAACATATCTTGTGCTTAGAAATCGGTACCAATAATGGGGGCCAAGCAAAAAGTATTATAGCTGGAGTTGCACTACTAGAAGACTCCTACATCTCCGGATCGGTACTAGTGCTTACAAGGCTGGCGAACGCCATTGCGGAGGAGGTCTCGGCGTTAAGATATACTGTGCAACTAATCCCGTACTACGGAGGTAACGGGGCTGAAACTTGCCGAGACGGATCTAGCGACTTTTGAAATGGTATCAATCTTGGCAAGGAGATTTCTTTGACTGCACCTCCAGGCTGAAGGTTGGCCCCACGAAAGGCTAATGAGACCCTGGAAAGCAGGATGAGTGTTGTTTGGTCTCTCCATATCCCGTCTCGGGAGCTCACCGATGCCTTCTTCGTATGTACCTGCCACCCCAACCTTGGAATGTTGGACGCAGGCTGACACAGCTTCTGCCGCACATCCATCGCGGGGAGGGACTTACATGCATGCCGGCAATTCTTTGTCAATTGGAAAACAATCGCGGCGCCTGCAACCTCTGCTCCTCCATCCAGACACGGGTTCTACCTCTCTGGCATACACATCTCCGTAAAATGCGCCACCAAGGTACTTATCCGATGACAAAAGAAGAAAACAACTCAAACCCAAGCCTTATCCAAATTCGACACAAAACTCCCATCCTTAAACGGCGTGATCGCCTTCCCAAAATCCGTAACCTGCAACGCCTCCCTCGCCGGCTCGGTCATGGCGTCCCAATCCACCAACGCGTACGTGACCCCCTCACTCGTCTTGAACTGCAGCTCGTGATTCGTCGGGAAATTCGTAAAGTACTCGACCATCAGGCTGTCCCCGTTCCGCTGCGGGTTCGTCGTCTTCTTGTAGTCGCCGTGCCCCGACGCGGCGGCGCCGAGGACGGAGGGAGTCGGAAGCGCCGGGTCGTCCAGCCAGAGCACGACGTTCTCCCAGTCGTACCGGTGCGCGCCCGCGGAGACGCCGTCGGTGGGCTGGTCCTTGGGGAAGTACCAGGCGTACATGATGGCGTAGCGGTCTTTGTGCCACGCGCCCCGGGCGTAGGTTTGGCCTTTGGAGGTGTCGCGGCACCCGCCGGTGGAGGAGCCCGTCTCTTGCTGTGAGGGGCGAGTCAGCGCTTAGTTCTTTGGACATGTGAGATTGGAATGGGAAATGGGAAATGGCAACGGCAACGGCAACGGGATGACTGTTGTGACTTGTGCACGGAAGAGACTTACGAGACCGCCGCTGGTGTCCCCGGCCTCATTCACGGCGGTGTAGGGCTGGCAGCCGTGTGCGATGTGGAGCTGCGGATTGAAGCGCTTTATGGCGTCGCCCTCTGTATTGTTCCGGACGGTTACCGGCCACGGGTTGAGGGAGTCATGGGCCACGATTTTGCGGGCTTCCAACAGCGGGGCAGCGGTGACGCAGGATGCGGCGGCGAGGCCGAAGAAAAGGGCGCTCTTGAAGTGCATGGTTGGACGCTGGACGTTGGCCAGGGGGAATTACGTTCGTTGTTTTGAGGAAGAGGTGCGGGTGTCTCCGGTGGTTATAGAAGTACCGAAGCGGGCTGGGACGGGGTTATATAGCTCATGTCAGGGCTGGATAAATTTAGATGGTTGTGCTCAAGGACAGCAGAAGCAACAGTACGAGAACCGGAAGTGACAACGTGATCTGTACGTTTCGCTTGAGAGTTTCGGAACTGAAAACTGGGGGTGCTTCCTTGGCTGTGTGTGTCAAGATGGGCTTGGCGGACGCCATGTCGTACTGGCTTGAGCCGTGTGCGCAGCGTCTGTCATGATGCGGAGCCCATGTCTGTGATCGCAACAAAAGAAGGGTCCGCTTAGAACTGTAGGCGCCTAGCTTCATACTGCATTTAGTGGATAGTATCATAGGTGAGAAGTTTCAGTCTACACCTTACAATGTACTTGAAGCTAGTAGGTAGAAGGGTCCGTTCTTCCCCACCGGTTCATCAAGCATAAGGCTGGTGGTATTTCGAGATGATGGCTAGAGGCGCGTCCTGACCGTAGTTAGTGAGCATACTTTCTGCCGGCCCTCACGATGTTGGTTGCCTTCTTCGTTGGTTGAGCCCAAACTCGAGCGTAAACGGTCATGGAAAGCGTTACGTGAAATGACAGGAGAGTGGTCGAAACTTTGCAAGTGGTATTATTAGCAAGCTCGGAAACTATGATTGGGTCATGACTCGCATCGCATGGCGACTCGACCCACGTGGTGTAGCCCTTTTGGTGTGCTGGATGCGAGGTCCTCAGCTGGGTGGTTGTTTTAAGCTTAACGTCGGATCATTTGAGGCGAGTGTATTTGCTCGCGTCCTCCCTGCTCTGGCAAAGGTGGGGGCTGGCTTGGTCCAGAATGCGAAAGTGACGATACGCAGGTACGATGGTGGCGTTATGGGGCATCGTGATGCTGACTCGCATCATCACAGAACCGTACGTTCAACACGCATAAACGGACAGGGGGCTCCGAAGCGAACCGGCGCAGGGTCCAAGGCGCTGTGCGATATATATTCAGTCCTCCATCAGAGCAGCGGGAGCTCTCCAGACTCCAGAGCCCAGCGCCATGCAACAAGGAAAGAGCAGAGTGATGATGCAGAAGGTAATTCAAAAACACCAAAGGGTTGTGTTCCACATTCAGACGGAGGATTAGCGGTGGACCGTGTATCGGAAGCCGAGGCCATGTTGTTGTGCATATTGACGGCGTGGATCTTTTCTCGGACAGCGCGGACAGCGGAGAAATAGTTGAGTGACGGTCATGAAGGTGTGGCTGGGCCGGAGGTGATGCCGAGAGGATGGAAGTCTTAAAGTCTCGAGCGAGAATGCACACCGGTGATGTCCTGGGATTGTGAAGGCCGAAGCGACGCGGTACGGAGAGTGACGACAGGGTTTTTGGTGTTGAGCGGGGAAGGAAGGCGGGCAGCGCACGGACCAGGGCCTTCTGTTTTGCTTCACCTACCCAGCGACACCACCCATCACCACAACGTCATCACACCCGTCGCATCCGCTGTCTAGGTTCCTCCAATCGCTTTCTTCTTCGCACCGTCCGAACCGCGCTCGCAACAGCCCGACGCGCCATGCAACGCGGGTTCACCGCATCCGCGCGCTTGTTCTCGCGAGCCGACCAGCTTTCCAGAGCGCCAACACCGCATCGGAAGCCGCGGATAGGGGTTGCAGACTGATCTAAACCCTTGTCGCCACTCCATTCTAGCGTACCAATAAAGCTATGTTCACTGACACCGTCCATACGAATACGCAACCTCTTCGATTGGGCGCGATAACGGACGGCAGGGTCATTTCGGGGCCCGCGGCCCGCGCCATGATCACCACCGAAGCCCGAGGGCTGTTTGCCTCACTCAGCCCCGGCCGAAACTAGCATTTAACGTCGGCCTTCCAGAAGCTCGACTTTACACACTCGTCTCCTTTAATTATCATAAAAACACCAGAAAAAGGGAGGAAAGAAAGACCACAAAGAAAATGTGGCAGCGGGCAAAACAACAAAGCAAAGCCGGCTTCGACAAGGCGTGGGGCTGGGCCGACAAGCTGGGCGACCCGGTCAACAAGCTTTCAAACAGGCTCGGCTCCGAGGCCTTCTGGCCCATGACCATCGACAAGGAAAGCGACAAGGCCGCCCGCATCCTGTCAAGCTTTTGCCGTAAGTCCAACTTATTCCTTGGACACCCCCCGACCCTGACAGAATACAGAGGACGGTGTCGAGAAAGCACCTACCTCATCATCTCTCGACGACAAGCAATCGGGACCAAAGGGCAAGCAATACGTCCTTAGAAAGATCCCGCCAGAGGTACGCATGTACACACATACTTGAAACATCCCATCCAACACCACCGCCCAGGTCATCCGCAACGCCGTCGGCCTCGCCATCTTCACCACCATGCGCACCGGCCTGTCCTTCTCCGGCGCCGGCGGGTCCGGCATCCTCATGGCCCGCCTCCACGACGGGTCGTGGTCGCCGCCGTCGGGCATCCTCCTGCACACGGCCGGCGTGGGGCTGCTGGTCGGCATCGACATCTACGACTGCGTCCTCGTCATCAACACGTACGACGCCCTCGACGCCTTCTGCAAGCTGCGCTGCACCGTGGGCGGCGAGATCAGCGCCGCCGCCGGCCCCGTCGGCGCAGGCGGCATCGTCGACAGCGAGGTGCACAAGCGGCGCGCGCCCATCTTCACCTACGTCAAGAGCAGGGGCTTCTATGCCGGCGTGCAGCTGGATGGGACCGTCGTCGTCGAGCGCGCCGACGAGAACGAGCGCTTCTATGGGGAGAGGGCGCCTGTCGCGAGGATTTTGACCGGCGATGTCGGACACGTGCCGAGGGAGAAGCTGGAGCCGCTTTGGGAGGCTGTGGGCGTGGCCGAGCGGGGAGGAGAGCGGGCTGAGACCAAGTTCATGATGACGCCGGATGGGTCGCCGGTGGAGGGCTATGTCCCGCCGCCGAGGAAGGGCCACCGGGTCATGCCGAGTATTAACTGATTGCTGAGGTGAGGGCGTTTGGTGTTTTTGCATGTCTGGGGCGTTTTGGTGGCTACTGATTAATTGAATCTAGAACTTGAGGTATGTAATACATGGCGGGATCCTGAACCCCACAGAACACATGTTACGAGATCAGTGGCAAGAGCACCTTGCAGTGCTGTTGTTCGGGAAGCGTTGTGACAGACGACTGGGGGTACTGAATCGACGCCACCCGCGGACTCCACGTGTTGAATTCCGGCCACTCCCACGAAGAAAACAGCTCAATGGTACTGTTGTATCCCCTCGCCTCGAGATACGCCACATCGACGTTCGGGTTCCCCGCCCGCGCAAACGACGCCCACATGTCCTGCACGGCGTTCGTGAAGTAGATGTCTTCCGCAACCCGCACCGGCCGGTCGAACAGGTAGTAGGTGCCGAACACCTCGTACAGATCGCCCGAGTGACAGCGGTAGTACGGCGTGTCGGGCTCGCCCACGGGGAAGGTGCAGGCGTCGTACCAGTTGTAGTACGACAAAGCGTACGCCCGCTCCAGGCTGTAGACCCACATCGCCTCGAAGGCGGCTGAAGCGGCGCCGACGGAAGCGAACTGGCTGCCGCCGCAGGTCAGGACGAGGTCCGAGACGATGCTGATGCTGGCGTTGTACGCGTCCGGGTACGTCGTGCTCCCCCCGCCGGTCGACGACGATCCGTTGCCGACCACCCACAGCCCGGAGTCCAGGACCGCGTCGGCTTGTTCCTGGGTGGCTCGGCCATTCTCCACCAGGACGCCGAGCCCGTCGCTGAAGGTGGTGAGGTTGGGCCCGAGCTCGAGCTCGAGGAGCGATTGGCCCTCCTCCGGCATGAATCCCAGCATCACCTTGACCGAGTTGATCGACTGCCGGCCTTTGGAAACCTGGGCGATGGGTATGTCGAGCGTGTAGTCGTCGTCGATGACGGTCTGCCAGCTGCCGCCCTGGGAAGTGAGGTTGAACAGGGTGTCGGCCGGCAGCGCCTGGAGGCACTCGAGCCGGGCGGTGCCTGTCTGGTTGCACAGCGGTCGGATGTAGGGCTCGATGGCGGCGGCGGCGTCGGCCCGAGCCTGCGCCCACCCCTTGCCGCCGGACTGGATGATGGCGGCGTGGAAGAGGCCTTCGGCCCTGGGGGAGGCGATCAGGTCGATGACGGATCCGCCGCCGGCCGACTGCCCGAAGATGGTGACGCTGCTTGGATCTCCCCCGAATGCCGAGATGTGGTCCCTGACCCACTGGAGAGCTGCGATCTTGTCCGACGTCGCGTAGTTGCCGGGAATGGCGTCGTCGAGCCCCAGGTAGCCGAAGATGCTCAGGCGGTAGTTGATGGCGACGACCACGACGTCGGAGCGGCTGGCCAGGCTGGCGCCGTCGAAAGTGGCGTCGCTGCCCGTGCCGGTCTTCATCGCGCCGCCGTGCATCCAGAACATCACGGGCTTGAGCGTTTGCGCTTCGTTGGCGGCGGCGGCAGGATCGGGAAGCCCGGGGGTGAAGACGTTGAGGTACAGGCAGTCCTCGCTGTTTCCCCACGGATTCAGCCCGTAGGCATTCCCGTCATACCACCCGGTCTGGATGCAGGCGGCGCGGTACTCGGTCGCGTCCACGAACGATCCCGTCCACGGCTGGGCGTACTTGAGACGGAGATTCCCCACTGGAGGCTGGGCGAAGGGGACGCCCAGAAATCGGAAAGCCATGTGGTCGCGGAGACCCTCGAAAGTGGTGCCGTTTGCCGAGACGTTGACGCGAGGGTAGACGGAGAAGTCGGTGTCTACCTTGTCGACAATGGGAGCGCTGTTGGTACAGAGAAAGTAGTGCAGGCCGGAGTCGTTGCTCGCGGCAGACGTGGATCCGCCACTCCATGACACCAGCGATGATTCGCTGCAATCGGTCCAAAACAGCTCGTCGTCCTGGATGTTGCCAATGAACTTCTGGTAGTTCAGCTGCTCATGGAAATGCTGTATTTGACCACAGCCGAGCAAGGCTTCATCTTGAGAGTTGCATGTTGCCACGGCGTCTTCGAAGCTGGATTGGCGGTGAACCAGCAGTGCGCTCGGCTTCTCAGCATGACTCGTCCAATTGCCGTCATTTTGGAAGAGCACCGTCACTCCCCCCGACGCCGCAGCGGCGAAGGGCACCATGAAGACGGCAGCAAAGGAGTGCGGTAGCATGGCGTTGCTGGGAGAAGCGGGGAAAGCAGTCAGTGGAACATTTCATTTGATTACTGGGTAACGCGAGCATTTTGTACACGGGCAAAGAAAAGCCGATACGCAGATCTACCCCGAATCCGGGGATTCAGGTGCCGGAGCCGTGCCATCTTCAGGTACCGCCGCCTCTTCCCCACCATCGCTCCCCGCACTGTCGGCAAATCTGACTCACCCCGGATTTCTCCCAGGATTAACCTCAGAGAACGTAACGACTGCCTACACCAAAGGTTAGCACACGGCCACGGAATAAAGAGCCGAGGAGACATACAACGCCAGGTTCTCCCTATCTGTCAACAAGTCCAACTGCCTCGCATCGACAACTACCTCCACCTTGGTCCCACCCTCACCAACCCCCGCATATCCACGGTTCATTACCTGTGGCACCGCGAGAGTACTGGAATCAGATCGCCAATGCAGTGTGAAGAGCAAGTCCGTCATGGTATCCCTATTGTTACATAGATTAGATTATTATCACGCTAGATTCTGCGCTCAGCCTGCCCCGACAACCGCTCAATGTGATCAAACGACAACGACTCCCCCGTCGGTCTCCGACTCGCCGGACCAGGGGTCAGCAACCCAGCCTCGCTCTCCACGCTCCCCTCGGCCGACACGACCTGATGCAGCGAGCTCTGGCTTATGCTCGTCCTCTTGCGCACCGCTCCCAGAGGCGTCGCCTGCTCCGCGTCGGCCTCGCTCCCGTCCGAGGCCGTCACGATGGTGAGGGATTTGGCGAGCGGGGCTTGTCCGGGGATCTCGAGGAAGGAAGGGCGGGCCGCGTCTTGCAGCCGCGCGCTGCAGTTGGAGGCGCGCGATAGCCTGTTGTGTTCGGTGTCGGTGGTGGTGGTGGTGGTGGTGTTGGTGACGCTCTTTCCGGTTGCGTTGGCGGCGGGTAGGTCGATGGAGCCGTCGAGGTCCGCGTGGTCGACGGTCAGCCAGTGCACGATGCAGACGGACCAGGTGACTGTTCGTGGTGGAGTTGGTCAGCGCAGTTGGACGCGGGGAGGGGTCGGTTCGGAGAGAGACATACCATCGAGGGAGCAGATGGTGGAGCAGAGCCATCCCTGCTCGTGGTTCCCCAGCTTGAAGAGCAGTGCGAGATTTGCCGTGGTCGGCAACATGATCAAGAAGGCGCCGACGACGGTCTTGAGAACCAGCTTCCGAAGCACGCGCAGAAGGCGGTCGTTGCCGACATCGACGCGGACTTCGTCGTTTTCGCGGATCTCGATGTTGGGCGTGCGGGACAGGAGATGATCGAACCAGCTCACGGTGGCGTTGGGGCGGGAGCGTTTGGAGTGGAAGCTCAGCAACGGCCATAGCAGGCAGATGAACAGCACGGTGAAGCCGATGTTGATGACGATGTCGAAGGCGAGCATGGTGATGGTCACGCGTGGCAGCATGCCGACGCGACATTTGCCGTCGATTTCGGATATCTGGGCCACCGGCCACAGGAAGCCTACGACGGAAAGGGCTCCAAATCCGAGGTTGACGATGGACATGCCGCAAAGCCACACCTTGTCCGACAGCCGTCGTGTGCTGGGCGCCCGGATGACGTGGGCACGCTCGACCTGCAGGAACGTTAGTCTCGCTGGTTGGCTTTCGGTTCGACAGGCGACGTACCAGGAACAGATACATGAGGTACTTGCTTCCCATGTAGAAGGCCAGACACATGATGATGGCGGCGTGGCAGTCGGCATACGTCACCACGCCGCGGCCGTTGGCCATGATGGTCATGGTGGCAACGAACAGGATGCCGACGATGTACATGAAGACGACGAGTTTCCGCACGAAATTCATCCGCGATATGTTGTTGAGCCGTAGATGCCTTGCCCTTGACCCTGATGCCGTCAGCGTCTGTGCCAACGAGCTTAGGTTGCTGGGTACTCACCAAGCATGTAGGCGAGCGCCAGCATGCAGGTCGTCGAGGCGACGGTGAAGATTATTGGCGAGGTTTTGTCTGGTGCATGGCGAATGCCGCGTGCAGGCAGAGCGACCATAGCGATAGCGTTGGGCTGCACTGGGAAAAGCTTCCGGTAATGCCACGGGGGTTCCTGGCAGCCCGGCTCAGGGATTATATGTAGTCCTGGCAGGGCCGACCAGACGCGCCACTCCCGGGCTATGCATCCAGCCGGGTTCCAGGCGCACTGGACAAGCTTTCCACACGGGGGGACCGAGGCGTGCAAGTATTTGCATTACCCCATGGTTTCCCACGGAATCATACCCGACCAGGCCTTGGCATATGCTTTCGCGGCAGAGCCGCGCGCCGGATGCGGTAAGGCTGCGACCAACGTTGCCAACCCGATCTAGACGCGACCTATATGACGCTGGCTGTCTCGTCGGCCTTTGCACAGTACATCTCCGCATGGCGCCTTCCGATCGACGCTAACCTTTATATAGTAAATGCCTGGGGGACCCGCTCATCACTTAACACAGCTGGCTCTGGATAATCCCACGTGCGAGGCTCTTTATTCGCTGGCACAGCAGATACCGGAGCTTTCGATCAACGAAGCCACCATGTTCGGAATGGCGTGCAGGTAAGATGGGAGGCGTCGACGGCCCCCCACAAGCTGAACTGGTTCCTCCCCACGTTCCTTAGCATCAGCGGGCATCCAATCAGCCATTACCACACTTTGTCCTTTGAAATCATGCCACTTCAGTAGTGTGGCGTTCCTACACTATTCCAACCCACGATAATGACCATAAGATACCATTGGCTACTATCCAAACAGTCCTGCCCCTCACCATTCCTCTTCGCCGAGGTTTATAAACGGCCTACACCTCTCCGTCCTCTAATCTACTCACAGCCTCCCATCCGGCCTACACACTTGCTTTTCTTTACCCTTTCACAAAGACCAACACCACACCCACCAATCCCCCGGTAACAGCGAACTCACCCTCAGGCTTACATGTAGAGTCTACCGCGATACCAACCACGAGCACCACATGCGCTATTTCCCACGACGCATCACCATTGGGAGCAACAGGCTCGGCAAACCCCGCGTTTGTTCCCCAGGAAAACCATGTCCTTCTCGTTCAAAGTACGAATTTTGGTCACTCTCGCCCATACATCAGACGCGGCAAATTTTACATCGGTGCCAATGATATTGAAGCAAGTTAATTTGATATCGTTGCTGCTGACTTGGCCGAGTCCAATGGGAAAGCCATAGACATAAGCCGTGGAAGTCGATGGCGAACGACGGCAGCAGCAAAGCCTGAACCAGCACTTCAGTCACTTTGCCAAAATGCACTGAAACCATGACTTTCAACCTCGTCGAAGCCAGCATCGCCGACCTTCAAAATGCTCTCTCCTCCGGTGTCGTCTCTGATGTCGAGCTTTACATCAGCTACTTGTTCCGGATCTCGACCTACGACTGCCGTGGTACCAAACTGATGTTCTGAGTCTCCCCGGGTGTGATCTAAAGCGAGCGAGAATGCTGACACCCTGGTCCTTTTATCGTAGTAAAAGGTTTCCCAGAACCGACCAATCGGATTCGAGGGAGGCCAAGTGCTATGACGTTATCAGTTGACCCCGCGCTATCTTTACCCTCGCATGCATATTCACTGCCCTTTCGTTCCACTCTTGACGTTATTACTCTATTCTCCCTAGTGGAGCTTCAGGGGGAGAGTGAAGTGCTAGAGGCCTTTGATGATTTGGTCAGGTGCCAAATCATTGTCGACGGCGAGACCGAGGCCATGCTGTATGACGATGATGGATTCCCCGCAAGATCTGGCAGGGGAAGCTAAGGCCCCCGGTTCCAGTTCCGCGTCTGCCCTTCACTCCCAAGGAAACCACAGATACAAGACGCGCCAGACGACACCAGCCCTGCGCGCACCTTTGGATCGGGAAGCCATCCCGAGTTCGCTGACGACAGGCTCTTGGTTGCTTCTATCAACGACACTCATCACCTCATCTTGGCCAAGCTCTGCGCCTTCCGGCGGCAGTACGCGCCGCTCACCGCTGACTCTTATCGACGCTCGGACGAGCCTCTCAGCCTAGCCGACTTTGACGCTGTCTTGGCTGCCTGGGATCAGCTGTCGGCATCGCATTACGCTCTGTACAACTGCATGGAACTGGATTCTTCCCGAAGTAAGCGTATGCCCTCACAACGTCGTACTCGCCCCAGAGTGGATTCTGGTTATTTCACGGAGGAAATCGAATGTAGATGATGCAGGCCTGCTTGGGTCTTTGTCTCAGCTTGGTATCCCACGGATCGAGGGAGCAACTTCATAGGTCTTGGGTGTACATCTTATCACAGGATCAATCAGCTGATCCCGTGAATCCTCTAGCCTGAGAGACGAAGAAGTACATAACGGAGACGGAAATGGCGGAGCTGTCTCATCTCAACTCAGGCCATATTTCTCCCAGAAGATTATCATCGGACGCCAACATTACTTTGCTCATTTCAACTACATGGATTTGGAACCCAGAATATCCTCGTCCACGATGGACCGAGCTTTGTTTCCATCATGACGGAGAGTTCGCCAATCGGCCCCGTGGGAAGTGCGCCATGTACCCACGCATTTCCCTCTGTCATGTTCCGACCGGGATACTGAGGACACTCTAGAAGATTCCGACCACATCTTATCTTCCAATGTTTCACGGCAGCACGCAACTCGTCAGATGTATCGGCGGGAGTTTATGGATGCAGAGCAGGAGTTGCAGCTGCCAGGAAAGCCACTGAAGAGCTCGATTGCGTCTTTCCTGTATAGACCTGCGTCGAGAATCTAAGCCATTTAGATGAGATCAGCGTTTATCCCGGGTAGGAGAAAGATCTCAAGTATGAGGTGGTGCGACTGCTGAATGGAACGAGGGGAGCAGTCCGAGAAAACAATGAGATTGCAGGGCAGGCTACATGAACCCAAGCACCTTACAGGTTGCTCCGTGGTAGTGTTATACGACGAGGCCCCCTGGAAGTGGAGCCTGGATGGTCAGAGAGCCCGGAAGTAATGGCAGATACTACATACAAGAGTTCAGATGCCAGGATGGATGCACGTGTCAGAATCCCTGGCCCACCCCCGCATGCCTTGCGCCAGCCTTCAGTTCCCCCACATTTTCTCAGCCCCCATCGCTTCCCTGAATGTCTCTACACTCTGCCTCACTCTCATCATGTGCATATGGCTTTGCTCTTTCATTACTGCAAGAAAGCAGATGAAGCATATCGAATCGCCGCGAACCGCCAGGTGGCTGGATGGAACGGCAAAAAGGGATTGCGGCGTGAGTTAACAGATGACTGCTGCGCATGGCGCATAAATAAACCCTGGACGAACTAGTTTCGCTTGTCGATTCTGCAGAAGCATTGCAGTGTTGCACTGTCTTTTGTGTACTAAAATACATCTGGCCCCCAAGATACAAAACGCCACCGGGCCTCCACTATCCGAAATAGGCCTTTGTCGCATGGAGAGGTTGCAACACCGACTTCGTTGCTTGAGACGGTTACCATGGCCACAAACAGATTTATCTCCAGCCAAAACCCACACTTTCCGATCGAAAGAGATTCCCAACCCAGCACAGCTTCGATGCATGATAGCGATGGGGAGAGCAGGCCGTGATTGGCTGCATTGGTCGTCGCGTCTTTCAAGGTTATCTCACAAATCTGTCAGCTCATGTTGAAGCAGCCCAGACAAGATGCCATCAACACCGGTATACTACGATGAATCAACAATGTTCGACGTAGTGCTGAGTCCAATCAGCCCTTCCGCCGGAGAGCAAATCCGACATCAGAATGTATCCCCGACTGGGGATACACTGGGAGAGCGGCAGAACGAACCCGAGTCGAGGCTCCTCGTCGAATCACCAAGTCCCCCGCTCTCCGCTCAGCAACAATGTCCTGAGAGTCCGCCAACACATCCGGATGGAGAAATCGTCAAGGTGCCACCGCTTCTTGCCTTGGGTCAGACCACCATCATCATGCTCTCTACCAGCACCATCCTCATCATTGCTGTCATGGCCCTGCTCACGTACCTGTGGGCAAATCAGAGTAACACTTCATCCGCAGGGCCTCTGTGGAGGCTGATTGTCGTGGGGTCTTGGCTACCGCAGGTGATCACGCTCTGCACACTGGTCCTACGATGGGCGACTGCTGTTCAGCTTTGTCTCTTCACGTCCATGCTGGCTTCGGTAGCCGTGGAGGGCTTTCAAGTCACGCTATCGCAGATCATGGCCGTCTCCATCATGCGGGCTACCACAGCAAGGCCGGCGGAGCTGCTGTGGGCCTTGTTGCAGGGGAACCGTTACATTCTGTGGGGCATCAGGACCATCGCACTAACAACCATGTTGATGCTTCTGCAAGCTTCCTTCCAATTCTCATCGACTATACTTCTCTCGGATCTTTACCCTGGAGTGGTTCGTGGAAATGCAGGCGCCCAAGAGGTTTCATATGGCCTCAGCGAGGGATTGCAAGCAAAGTTGGGTTCAGACTCGATGGGAAATCCGTGGACCTTTAAGCCCCCGTTCTGGCCGTCATTTGCAGAGTACGCGGAGCCGGCGATCGAAGCCCCGGGCATGGCAGATACCGGATTTACGCTGCGAGCATTCCTGCCATTCGAAACAGCTCAAAGCAGGTTGGCTGTCGGCAATTACTCCGGACCTGCTACAATCATACCGTCTCGGGTAACCTGCTTCAAGCCACCGCTTTCCAAGCTGGCGGTCCACATCGCCCATGAAGAACTGTCGGCGGGGTTCATCACCGGGGAGATCGACTTCGGAGAGGTGCAATTTGAGCTCCTGGGAGGCTGCAAGAGCCGGCCATGCAGAGAAACGCCGGAATCGACGCACGCATTCAATTGCACCTTCAACTACGGTGCCAGCAGCGCCTACAGAGAATGGGCAGCGACCCTCTGCGTGGTAGAGGACTCTCTCGGAACACACCAATTCTCGCGCACTTCCAGCCCATACTTCGGCAACGGCTACCTCCTCATCAACGCCAGCGGCGCAGTCGAGGACTGGTACGGCTTGGGACAGAGAAACAGCGGTTCCCCATCCGACCTGACTCCCTCGTCGAGCACCGACGCAAGCGCCTGGACGAAATTCGACACACCCTCCCCCGGCGCTTCCGTAAGCTCGACCCTATGCTACTACAACCCCAGCCCGCTGAACTACCACGACGTCAACGCCTCCCGCGACGCACCACCCGCAGCCGAGCCCCGGTTCCGCTGGACCTCCACCAACACCACCACCACCACCCCCGCCCACTACGACACCGCCTCCGTGCGCAAGCAGCTCGGCGCCGCCACCCCCCCTCGCAGTCTCACCCACCAAGCCCGCGGCATCCTCACCCTCTCCCACTGGGCAGCGGCACCGCACACGCCATCAACCCCGCCCCCACCCCTCCTCTTCCCCCAGCAGCACCCCGTCAACGCCATCAACTCCTCCTACACCCTCTGCCAGCAATGCGTGCGCCAGCCGTCCCGGTCCGCCAACACCGACGCCAACACCCCCGTCCACCACACCCTCACAACCCTCTTCCAAGACGTGCTCCTCCTCGCCGCGACGTCGGGAGACGACGACAACCCGGCCCGCGCGCTGCAAGCCCTCTTCACCACCGTCGCGCAGGCGGCGTACTACGCGCTGGCGTCCGAGTTCGACGTCGTCGCGCGCAACGCGAGCGTCGCGGCGTTCATCGGCGGCGGTAGCGACAGCGGCAACGGCGGCAGTGGTGGTAGCGGCGGCATCGCCATGCCGCGGCGGTGGAGGGGCTTCGCGGTCGTCGCGGGGATGGTGGTCGGGCATTTTGCGTGCGGAGGGGTGGTGGTGGGGGTGTTTTTGGGGGGGTGTCGGTGCTCGATGGTGGGGCAGGTGTGGGGGTGTGTGGCGCAGGTGCGGGGGGGCGGGGGCGAGGGGGATGTGGATGCGGTGTTGGGGAAGGCGAGGCGGTGGGCGACGGATGGGGAGGTGAGGGCGTGGTTGGAGGAGTGTGGGTGGGGGGAGACGAGGGTGGGGGTTTTGCCGTGGAGGAGGAGGAGGAGGATGAGGGCGAGGGCGAGAGGGGGGGAGGAGGGGGGCGTGTAGGGTTGGGTTGGGTGGACCGGCATGTCGTGAAGCCTCGTCTCGAGCCGGTGTGGTGGGGGGTTTAGAACGGACGGGCAGGATGGCGGCAGTTGATTTGGGAGAATTGTATAGATTCGGGGCAGCTACGTGATAGCTACGTATATAGTTTAACTAAGGTAGAAGAGATGTTTTATCTAGTTAAATTTAGAACTACCTCTTCGTTATTCTCTTTGATACCCTTGACGGAGAAGCTGCTGGTAAGGTAAGAGGAATTATTCTAGACCGTAAATCTAACAGACGGCTACGTATTTAACAGAGGTGCCGATACTACTAACGAGTAACCGGAACTTATCGACCCGAGTAACGGAAGCGGCGACAGTGGCGAAATCACGATCCGTGAAGGAAGGGGATACCTGAAAAGCCGAGTATAATGATCTACGGATCGTGATCCTAAGAACCGCGATCCTACCAAGTATAGAGGATTTAAGGCAGGAACTCGATCCTCCCTGAAGCAGGAACCCGATCCTGGCTGAGGCGGGAACCCGATCCTGGCTAAGGCGGGAACCCGATCTACATCTAGAGATTCGTGCCCTAGACATCAACACTATCACCAACGAGAAAAGAGAAGAAAAAAATTAGTCGAAACTTATAAATTAGACTATCGCTTCGTTTACTACTATTATTACTACTACTACCACTACTAAAACATTACTAAACCATCGACCCCCCAGCCAAACACACATATAAAAAAGAACATCCACTTCCCCCCCTCAAACACCCGCCGTACACGCCCCCGCCCCCTTCGCCGTCCTCGTCACGACGCTCACGACCGTGCTCGTCGCCTTCGCCGTCGTCGTCTTCACCACGGTGCTCTGCCGCACGACCGTCACGCTCGGGGCCAGCGTCAGCGTCGCCGTCTTCCACGCGGTGCTCGTGCTCTGCGCCAGCGTCTGCACGACCGTGCTCGTCACGCCTTTAGACGACGTCTTGACGACGGTGGAGGCTGGGGCTGTCGTTGTGGATTTCAGCGTGACGGTGGCGAAGGAAGTGGTGGTGAGGGGTCCGCCGCCGGCGGCGGGGACGGTGGTGGTGGAGGTGCGGGTAGCACCGGCGGCGAGGGAGGTGACTGTCAGGGTGGAGGGTTTGAGGGTTGTGGGTTTGCCGGCGAGTTTGGTGGAGGTGGTGGTGAGGAGGGCGGTGGAGGCGCGGGCGGTGAGGGTGGAGAGCTTGGTGGCGGGGGAGGCGGTGGAGGTGGTGGTGAGGGTGGTGGGCTTGAGGGTGGTGGTGGAACCGATTGTCTTGGTGACGTAGGCGAGCGAGGTGGCTGTCGAGACGGCGCCCGAGGTCGCGGTCGAGGTCTTGACGTAGGTGGTGAGGGTGGAGAAGATGGTGGTGGTGGTGACGGAGCCGGCGGCGGCGGCGGCGCGGGGTCCCAGCGGGTATGAGCGGCGCTGGAGGCTGTCGGTGGGGACGCAGGAGAGGGTTGTGGTGGATTTCTTCGTTGTCGTCTTCACCGAGGTGACGGTCACGTAAGTTGTGGTGGCTTTGGTCGTCTTGGTTGACGTGCCGCCGGTGCCCGAGGTGATGGTCCGGGTCGAGGTGACTTGGGCGGCCTTCGGGGTGGAGACGCTGGTGACGTAGACGGTTGATCCCAGGCTGATGGTTGACGTTACGGGATCGAGCGTCTTGGTAGCCAAGCTCGTCGAAGTGACGGTACTCTTCACGGTAATCGTCTCGCGCGCCTCGGTCGAGGTGACCAGAACAGTGGTCGTCTGCTTGAGCACCGTGGTGACGGTGCTGGGCTCCGGTGTGACGGTGGTTCCGATGTCGCTGGTGACGACCACGGTAGACGTCTGCGTGACGTCGGCCTGCGACAGGGTCTCGACAATGGTTGTTGTACCCTTCACGGTGCTGGTCTTGTAGACGGGGTCAGGGGTAACGGTGGCGCCCATGTCCAGCGTGACGGTCTGCGTTGAAGTGACGGTCGAGATGGCGGCAGTGATGGTCGTGAAGAGGGTCTCTTTGTCAGTAGTGACTTTGGTGACGAAGACGGTGCTCGGGATGAGCGTGGACGACGAGATCAGGGTCGAGGAAGCAATGACAGACGAAGACGCCACGGAAGTCGGAACGACGACCTCGCTGGCCACGAAGGGCTGAACATCGATCCGGGTGAAGTTGATCCAGGAGGTCACGGCGAAGAAGCTGGCGAGCTGGAACTGGGCGGCGTCGGCCGCCGAGAGCTGCGTGGAAAAGCTCGCACGCTTCGAAGTGCCTGCACCCGGTCCGTAGTTTCCGTACTCGGCAAAAGTCACTCCGTCCGTCTGCGGGGTGGACTTGGACCACTGGCTCCAGCCTGCAGCCTCGACGCTGGAATCGAGATACGTCTCTATGTACGCGACACGGGCGAGGTTGTTCCACGGACGTCCGAGGCTGATCTCGGTGAAGGGGCCGGTGCCGGGGGCGGGCTTGACGGTGCACTGGTCGAAGACGAAACCAGCAGCCGTGGCGTTGGTCGCGCGCTTGCTGGCGGTCAGCGAAACATCGTCGGTGTTGGGCGAAATGGTCGAGTTGAGGAAGTAGCCGGCACCCGAGCCCCAGATCATGTCGATGTTGCCGACAATCAGCGACTTGAAGGCGAAGAAGTAGCCATTGATGAGCAGCGAGTCCTGGTTGCCCCAGACCTGGCAGCCGTACAGCGATGCGTACTTGCTAGACTTGACGCCGAATCCGAGCGAGGCGTAGTCCTCGGCCGTGCCGAACGAGTTCTTGAAGTTGATGTTGTAAGCCTGGAAGTAGTTGCCCGTGGCATACACGGTCGCGCTGTCCGAGTTGGACGCATCGGCCTGCGTGTCGATTCCCTTGTTGAAGTCGACCGTCACCTGGTTCTGCGAATAGTCGTCGGTGGCGGCCGAGTAGCCGATGAAGACGGTGGTGCCAGACTTGCTCAGCACAAGCTGCTCCGAGTACACGCCCGGGTAGATGAAGATGGTCCCGGTCTTGCTGCTCGAGGTGGGCAGCGCATTCAGAGCGCTCTGGATGGTATCGTACGTCGTCACACCGTCAATGGCCGTTTTGGAGACGATCAAGGCGCCCGCAGGCGGAGTGGTACCGTCGTAGACTGAAGTGCCGTTGACCGTCGTGGTGGTGTTTCCCGTGGTGGAAGCGGCCACGGTCGGCGTGGTGATCGAGTCCCAGTACGTCATGTCGATCCAGTCAGAGGGCGAGTCCATGACGGCGGACAGGGAGTACGTGTCGGACGTCAGCAGCGTGCAGTAGCCGAAAGCAGTGCGTGCCGCGGCGTTGTTCTCCCAGTTACCAGGCCCGGTGTTGTTGAACTCGGCGAAGGTGATGGCGTCGGTACGCGGGTCGGTGGCGGACCAGACCTTCCAACCAGCGGGCTGGATCACATTGTCCAGGTACGAGTTCTTGACAACAACGAGGGCGTACTTGCTGTAAGGACGGCCGAGGTAAACAGACTGCGTCAGATCAACCGTCGCAGACGAGGCGGCGGTGAACAGACACTGATCGAAGATGTAGCCTCCGACCGCGCTGGAAGACGCACGGCTGTGAGCCGTGATGGCCGACTTCTGCCTCTTGGCGCCGATGGTGCAGCCCTTGAAGTAGGCCTTGGAGTAGCCCCAGATGAAGTCTATGGCGCCATCGATGTAGCAGGATTCGTAGTAGTGGTAGCCAGTGCTGCTTCCAGTCAACAGCGTATCCTGCCAGCCAATGAAGCTGCAGCCGTAGAAGGCGATGCGCGAACCGTAGATGGAACCGGCCAGGGTGACGTAAGACGAAAGCGAGCCGTCGAGGTTGTCAGAGTTGATGATGTCGATGTTGTACATGGCAATCTTGTTGCTGGCGGTGGAGAAGGTTGCAGTTTCGGCGTCCGAATGGCCGGTCGGCAGCGGCGAGACGGACAAGCCGCGAGCCTGGGTCAGAATGACCTTGTTGGTCCTGTAGCTCTGGCCGGGATTGCCATCCTGCGCACCGATGATCTGGACGGGACCCGGCCGGTCAACCGCCGGAGGCTGCTCGTTGTAGGTTCCGGGGTACATGAAGATGATCTGCGTCGAGCTATCCGACGGCAGAGCCGCGAGGGCGGCGGTGAGGTTGCTGTACGACCCGTTGACGGAGCCTCCGACCGACACCAGGACGGCTCCGGTAGGCGGGGTGGCGCCACTTGACGGATGCGCCCAGGTGGCTGCGGCAGTGGCAGAGGCAATGGTGGATGAAGCTGACGCCGAGGGAGTCGTAGTCGATGCAGCTGCGCCGGAGACGTCGTACGAAGGCACGTAATTGTACGCATCCATGTCAAGCCACGAAGTGCTGCCAACCCAAGCAGATAGCTTATAAGCCGCCGCCTGGGACTCGGTCAAGTTCGTCGCGAAAGACGCACGAGAGCTGGACCAGCTGCCGGGGCCGGTGTTGTTGAACTCTCCAAACAAGACGTTGTCCGTCTGAGGGTTGCTGGTCTGCCACACGGCCCAGCCGGCGGGGCTGATGTGCTTGTCGATGAACGAGTTCATGTACACGGCGATGCTGTAGCTCGAGTACGGGCGACCGAGGTAGCTGGTGCCGAAGGTCGATCCGTAGGTGCTCGTGTACGTGACGTAGCAGCTGTCAAAAACATAGCCACCCGTGGCCGAAGCCGAGGCGCGGCTCATGGCCGAAATGTAACCGCCAGCCGTGTTGGACGCGATGTAGCACTGGTGGAAATAGGCCGTCGAGAAGCCCCAGATGTAGTCAATAGAGCCCTCAATGTAGCTGTTGGAGAAGACCTGGGTGCCCTTGTTGGCGAGGAGAGTGTCCTGGTAGCCGACGAACTTGCAGCCGTAGGCGGCCATGTTGGCGCCGTAGAAGTCGGCCGCAAGCGCAGCAGTGTTCTTCGTCTGCGGGTACGTGTTGACGAAGTTGATGTTGTACAACGCGAGGCCAGACCCATCGTTCTTCTTGGCGTTGATAACCGGCGTCAACTCGTTCTGGCCGGCGCTGGTGAGCACGCCGTAGGAGAACTGGATGGTGACCTGGTTCTGCGAGAAGTCATTGGGGAATGTCGTCTCGCCGCGGAGCGTGACCTTGCCGTTCCGCGTAATGGAGAACTGCTCCTGGTAAGTTCCGGCGCGAATGTAGATGGTGTATTCCTTGCTGTCGTTGGGAAGGGCCGCGATGGCTGCCGTGACGTTGCCGTACTCGCCAGCGGCAGGCGTGGTTGAGACAATGAGAGTGTTGGTAGCAGTTGCAGCTGCAGTGGCAGAAGTGCTGGATGCCGAAGCAGACACCGCGGTCGCTGTCGTGGAGTTTGCCACGGGAGTGGAATAGCTGGAGATGACACTCGATGAGCTGGAAAGAAGCGCACTGGCATAGACGCTGTCTGGGAAAGCAGCAACAGGCGCAACAGCGGCAGTGTCGATCGAAAGAGCGCCGAGAACGTTGCTGGCCGAATAGGCAGACGCATCCGTCACAATCTGCGAAACCCTAGATGCGGTGGACGCTCCGGGTCCGGAGTTGCTGGCCTCGACGAACGTGACATTCGTAGTCTTGGATGCAATCAACCATCCGACAGGAGCAATGTGAGCGTCCAGGTAGGAGTTGATCACCGCCACACGCGCCGACGCTGTGTAGTCGCGGCCCAGGTACGTGCTCGCCTTCGGCACCGTGCTGTCGGTGGGCACGAAAGTGCAAGTGTCGAAGACGAACTGCGAGGGGTTGTACTGCGACTGGTACGACTGTGCGGCAAGAGACTGACCAGTCGTGGTTCCGGTGCTGACGATCTTCGAGTTGTAGATGTAGGCACCACCCTGTCCCCAAACAATGTCCGTGGTACCAGTGATCTTGCAGCCCGAGAAGTAATGGGCGCCGTAGTTGAGCAGGAGAGCCCCCTGAGAGGAGGTAATCCCGCAGTTGTAGTAGTATGCCTTCAAGGCTTTGCTGGAAAGTGCAACAGCATTGTAGCCCGTAGCAGCAGTGTAGGCGTTCTCGAAGTTGATGTTGTAGAAGCTGATGCTCTTGCTGTAGTACTGAGTGGCCTGGAACGGGGCGGTAGCGGAAGATCCTCCGCTGCTAGAGAGCACACCAGCAGAGGACCTGAGAGTCACCTTGTTGCTGGATTGGTCGAGCTCGCTGGACGTCTCACCGCGGAAGACGGTGGGGCCTACACGGCTGAAGGTGATCTGCTCGGCATAGGTGCCTGCGAGAATGTACACATACTCGGTCTTGGACTGGTCTGTAGAAAGGTCTTTGACGGCATCGGCGATGCTGGTGTAGTTGGCGCAGGACCCAGCCGGACCCACGACACGTGCAGTGGTAGGCACCGAGGAGGGAAGAGAGCAGCCAGAAGCCGAAGTAGATGCAGCGGTAGTGGAGCTGGCAGTATCCACCGAGGCGCTCTCGCTGGAAGAGGTCGAGCCAGTCGAGAGTGCGGACGAGGTACCAGTGATGGAGCTCGAACTCACTGTAGTGCTCGTGGATGCTGTAGAGTTTGAGGAAGTACCAGATACCGACGAAACGGGAGTAGCACTGGTGGAAAGCGAAGATGCGTCACTGGCAGAGGCGGACGTCGAGGACCCAGAGGAGACCGAGCTTGATGACGATGCGGACATAGAAATGCTCGATGCGGTGACGGAGCTGCTTGATGTCGAGACGGAGCTGCTCGATATGAAGACGGAGCTTGTGATGGCCGAAGAAGAGGCAGTGGACGACACCACACTCGCCGTGCTCGCCTTTGCGACTTGAGATGCATCCGAGTCCTGGATGATGGAGATGACTGATGAGTCGATCCAATTGGTGTTGGACGTGGCGAAGACCTGATCAACGGAGAATTGGGAAGCCTGATCAACGCTCAGGCTCTTGACGTAGGACGCCCTTGCGGCCGAGTTCGAAGAGTAGGATCCGGCACCCGTGTTGCCGAACTCGCCATAGAAGTTTCCTGTCGCCTGGGTCTTGGCGTCAACGTGTACACCGGCGCCGAGGATGAAGCTGGGCAGGGCCGAGTTTCTGTAGACAACAACGGACCCAATACCGTTGGCTGCAGCAAGCGAGACGCCAGTCACGGTGGTGCCAGACTTTGAAGTGACTGCGCAGGAGTCGAAGACGACGGTGGAGTTGGTAGTCACCACCGTACCAGAAGACACACCCTTGTTGTAGACCAAGAGTGCGTTGCTCGCTGTAGGCGTAAGAGTAGAGCCGTAAATGTACATGTTGGGCGTGTTGTAGATGAGCTTGGAACGCGCTTCGATGTACGAGTTGTAGACAAAGGAAGTACCGATGGACGAGGAGATTCCCAAATCGCCGGCGGAGATGAATTGGCAGTCATAAAAGGCGTTCTTGGAGCCGCTCAAAGAGGCAGCAGCAGCGGTAGAGGCCGTGTTGGAAGTGACGAAATTGATGTTCTTCCATGTCGTGCCCAGACTGGCAGCCGTGTTCCAGGAAAGGGGAATCCCTGCATTCGAGACGACCACCTTGTTTTGCGAGTAGTCACTGGAGGAAGAGGATTCGCCAACGACTGTCACGGCAGCGGTAGCCTGGACGATGATGGAATCCGTGTATGTGCCCGCCTTGACGGAGACGGTGGGAATGCCACTGTTCTGCGCATACGAAAGGGCGGGGCTGATGGCAGTGAATTGTCCGCTTCCATCGGTGGCAACGGTAATGACGGAGCTTGCAGCTGAGATGGAGTCAGTGATGACGACAGAAGGTTGATTGGCGGTTTAGAAACTTACCAAGCACCGAGGAGGAAGAGGAAGAAGTTGAAGGCAAGGAAGAGGAACTCAAAGCCACAGAAGAAAGAGTCGAGGACAAAGAAGAAGTCGAAGACGAAGAAGCGAGCGGGGTGGATGCAACAGAAGATACAGAGGTAGACGTAGATGCGGTCCCCGAAGAGACAGGGGCAGGTGTCGAGGTTGCAAGGTCGGAAGAGGTATCGGTGCATCCACAAGGCAGGTCAGAGGAGGAGGGGTCAGTCTGTGCAGAAGCCAGGCAGGCAGCTGCAAGAATCAAGAACCGCCGCATGTTGGAGAGTCTTCAGGCTCACAAACTGGTGACACAACCAAGGGACCAGGGCAGCTGCTACAGAAGGCGGCCAGCGGCCGGCTACGAGGTCAAGATAAAGCATCCTCAAGAAAGCGCCGCTCGGCGGGCTGCGCGATGGGCGTCGCCATGCTGTCTGTGGCGGCTGCTGAGCGTTGCTGGCCAGACGCCCATGGCGTTTCGGTGGCTGACAGTTGGAGAAGAGCCGAGAGAGTTTTGTATAGAACCAAGGGTTCTGGATGCTCAATGGAGCGGAGTGGGTCGGCCAACAAGTCAGGCAGCTGAAGAATGAGCCCATGGAGAGAGCGGCATCTCGTGTTCGGCATTTCGATAGCGGGAAAAGCTCATACGCGGGATGGGGTTGACGGTAGGCTAGAGCGGAAAGCTCCGGCAGGGAAATAAGATGCGGGCGTGCCGCTCGTGTGCATCAGAGGCTTTGCAAGCGCGACTCGCGAATGACGCGGTGGGCTGTCCTCGCTACGTTTCAGCCATCCTACCGTTGAAAATTGAGCGGGACGTCGGACAGGCAGGATGGGAGACAAGTGAAGAAAAGAGTGCAGAAGCAAGGACTGGCGGAGAGCGGTAAGGCCAGATGCCGCGAGATCTGGAAGACGAGTCGAAGGGCAGCACAGACGTCAAAAGCCGAGTCATTATTCGGGCGCTAGACGGATGTAGGTACGGTTCGAGGCGATTGAGCGGGTTGCCACGCGAGAGACGGCCTGTTTAAGGATGGTGTTGATGAAAAGTCAACGGCTCCGGCCGTAGCCGCCCTCTTGGCGCCTGCTGGATTCCACCAATCGCTGTCCTTTGCACCGTCTAAGCCTTCGCTCCCATCGATGCGCTCTAGGATCTCGCCCATCATCTTTCCTCTTCCGGTCCCTCACACCCGTAAAGAATCCTGCATCATCAGACATGCTCAGAAAGATCATCCAGTCGTGTCCGTTGAGATGAGATGCACCAGATTCCCGGGACTTCCCCGGACTCGCCTGCGTCCGGCATCCATCGCTTGGTCGGCTGATGGATACAATAATCAACCACAGAACTGCGACGATTCATCAAAAAGATGGCGCAAGTTGCTTCACTGCACGCACGATGACCAGGAGGGAGGTATGAGCAGCTCAGTAATATTTCACTACAGAAAAGAAGTTGAAAAGGTTTTTACAGGTTCAAAATCAAAAGGCTCTGCTCGAGCAACCAATGGAGTTTTCAGAGACCAATCCCCCGTAAGTTCACGACGGACGGCGGCTCGCGGGCTGTGTGTTCTGGCGCTTGGAGCGAGGCGCTTAGCAAGAAGCACCGTCGGGGACACCCTCGCACTCGGTCGAGGCCTCGCCACCGGTGACGTCGGCCGACCACGTCCAGTCGCTGCAGGCACCGTCGGCGCAGAGGATGTAGACCGGGACCGCGTCGTCCTCAACGGAGCCGGTGACGCCGTCGATGGTGAGGCCGGTGATGGGGACACCGTCGGTGGGCTCGCCCGTGGGCGAGCCGTTCTCGTAGTCCTGCTCGATGACGATGCCGTACTTGGTGATGCCCGAGAGGGTGATGTCCGAGTAGGTGACGTCCGAGACGGAGCCGGTGGCGTCGTAGACGGTCTTGATGCGGACGCCGTTCTGCGAGTTCTTGACCGTCATGCCCGAGATGGTGACGTTCTTGACGTCGTTGTCGTCACGGCCACCAACGGAGCCGATGGACAGACCGTGGCCGCCCGAGCAGGAGCCGTCGGTCATGGAGATGGACTCGCTGGGATGCAGTCAGCAATGTGAACAGGAATGTGAACAGGGAAAGAGGAGGGGCAGACTCACCCAGAGTTGATGGCAAGGCAGTCATCCTGGTTCTGGACGTTGGCACCGGAGATGTAGACGCCGGTCGAGGAGCCGACGTCGAAGGCATCCGTGTTGTGGCCAAGGGCGTCGCCGTCGTCGTTGGTGGCATCGCCGTCGGTGTTGTCGATGGTGATGTCCTGGACGTAGAGCTCCTCGGCGCCGTTGATGGACATGCACTGGACGGGCGTGTTCTTGATGTTCAGGCCCTTGATGGTCGACTGCTTGAGCGAGTGGGCGTAGAAGAACTTGGGCTTGGTGACGCCGCCGTTGGAGCCCTCGCCGTCCCACCACTTGGCACCGTTGCCGTCGAGCACGTGGCCCGAGGCGCCGGTGATGGTGATGCCGGTGCCGGAGAAGGAGACGAGCGGGCCCTCCCACTCGTCGTACTCGAAGGTGGTGGTGCCCTGGAACTCGACGTACGTGTTGTCCTCGAGGTCGGTCATGTCGAGCGTCTCGCCGGCCGGCACGGTGATGTCGCTGAGGATGATGGTGGCGCAGGAGGCCTTGGACGCGCTGGCGGCCGAGGCATCGGTGAAGGTGCACGAGTCGGCGCGCTTGCCAATCTGGGCATCCTTGAGGTTGGGGGCAGCGGTGGGGGCCGGGGCGGGAGCAGCAGCAACAAGGGCGCCAGCGCCGACGATGATGCCCGCGAGGGCGTTGTTGAGTTGAACCATGTTGGCGGAAAAGAGGGAGGTTGCGGGTGCGGTTGCGGGTGAGGCAGCGAGCTTGAGATGGAGAGCGAGAGCAAGAGCGAAGAACGAAGGACAAGGCAGTCAATGCCTGAAGAGGTGTAGTGAAGAATGAGAGGAGCTGATGGTTGCTGGCTAAGAAAACCAAGCTTTGTTGGCGTCTTGGGACTTATATAGCCGGGCTGACGACTGCATGTTCGCGGTGAAACGAGCAGCGGAGAAACGGGCGGTGATGGCAGCCGGGTGAGGTGTGAGGCGCAAACACAGTGCAACGGCGACTATACTGGTGATTGGTGCGGGCGGGCGCACTGGCCGGAGCTTGTCTGTCTTGGCTGGCTGCCGAGATGAGAGGGCGTTTCGAATACAGAGCCGAGCCCCCGCCGCCTCGCCGCCGCCCATATGTAAACACCCTGCCTGCCGCTCCCATGCGGTAGCTGACGCGTCTATCACTCTCCAGGAACCCTCGAACCCCCCGTCCCCGTCGCCTGCACGGCACGCCTGAACGGGACAAGACGTGCCCAGCACGCTTGACTTGGCCTGCGCCTGCTTCATTCGCACACTGCCAGCCTGCACAGCTTGGCTGCGGCACGAACGGCACCGGGATGCTTGCGTCAATCGCTTGGCCGCTGGAACAGACGGCATCGACGGCACGACGGTATTGACAGCATTGACAGCATCAACGCCATCACCGCCATCAACGACAGGCCTCGTCGCGCTCGGGACCGCAGTGCCGACACCGCTCCACGGCCGCCGCCCCTTTCCTCCGTCTCGAGGCGCTGTGCCTGACGCAGCAGTCAATCAATATTCAACAGGGTACGGCACTTCAACGGGAGCATCTATTTCCGTCCAATCGCCGCAGATGGGGCGGGGAGTGAGCGGGGCGGCTTTCTCAAACGTGTTTCTCTTGCGCCATCATTTCACCCAGGACGGCACTACTTTCTCCCCACCACGGCCTGTTTCCAAAACAAAGTCGGCACGACCCGTTTGGGTCGAGACTCGAGACATCCCCTGAGACGTTGGCTATGCCCGAGCTTGCTCCCGACCACCGGCTTCTGCATCGGAAAACCCTCGCTGCCTTTTTCCGATGGCTGGCACGATAAGACTGCCCTCCGCCCCCCTTGTGCTCCCCTCAACCCTACTCATGCGTTCCCTCACTATCGCTTGAAACACCGGAACTTGCCGCGGATTGGCGGAACCGGCTCTCAATGCAAAAGCCGCCAACCAAGGCTTTCAACTACTGGGATAGAGGTGAGCTCGTCGCAATACGAACCCCGGACGTCACACCCTCGTCTCGCCAAGACCATGCAATACTGCTGATCATCGCACGGCAAAGCTTGGGAGTTTCTCCGGAAAGCTTGATATCCAAGCGCCAAATCGTGCTTCTTGTGTTACCTTCCTGAATTGCTTCACCCGGCCAGAACACCATGTTTCTCCAGCGAAGATATGGCCCAGGGTGAATATTGGATGGTGATCGTCTAGCGAACGCGTCCTAATGCATGTACTATGTAAGCTACAGGGGTTGGGTTTACTCCATCGTCACTCACATCGCCAGCCGCCAACATCAACCTCCAAGTGTAGCCGAGCATTGACCTTTTGGCCTTACTTGAAACAATACGATGGCAACAACAAACGCCGCGTTGACTTTAGACATCTACAGCACGTCTTCACCAATTAGCCCCCACGGTAACGTTCCACAAGTCATGGCTCACGCCGTGGCGTGCCACGACTGCCTGGAGGCCCGTGCGTGCAGCCGTCTGACAATTGGCATGCGACTTCACTTCCTGCACATCGTCACTCTATTCTTTGCACCTCTGCTCGCGTATTGATATCTACCCCAGCCGTAATTTACAGGAAGGAGCACTAGCCGCCTCACTCAGCCTTGACGTCTGCCCCCCAGCTCCATGGAGAATCCATTCACACTCGTCGAGTATTCAAGGGAAGAACTGTGCCCAGCATGCAGAGACCTGCCGCCGGTCAAGCATCTCCCAAGCTACGAGCATGTGCTTCATGACAACTTCAATTCGTTTCTTTCGTGTCCCTGTCTGTTCTGTGTCTGGCTTCAGAAGGCCCAAAAGGCCGACCTGACATCCCGTGACCGCGACCGTCTGATCAAGGAGAACCCGGCCGTGTGTTTGTTCGGGAATCTCCACGCCACCCCGCAAACCATCAACCTGGGAAATCAGCTGTCTGATTTGCCCGAAGTGTACCTTCACCTCTTTGCCGATCCCCGTAGGTTGCCCAAAGCAGTGCGTGGAGGCCCCGACTAAAAGGCAGACAAGGCGACCCATGTGCAAAGCCCATACAGGGCAGGGATCCCTTCCCTGACACTCGGTCGGATCAAGCATTCGAGGCCATCAACGGCTGGATCGAGAATTGTGCTTGCAACCACGAGTCATGCAAGCCACCCGATGATACACTCCTGCCCTCGTACATTGTTGATGTCGGTTCGTCTGGGCACGGCTGCTGCCGCCTCCTCGTGACAGGCGGGCAACAGAAGGGACGCTACGCAGCTCTGAGCTACGTCTGGGGCGTCTCGCTGCAGGACCAGCCCGTCTACTTGAGCAAAGAGAGCCAGCCGAGGCTCACGCACGAAATCCCCGAAGACAAGCTGCCCCCGACGATCAAGGACGCGGTTTTGGCCACACGGAAGCTCGGGATCCGGTATCTCTGGATCGACGCGCTCTGCATCCCCCAGGATGACGAGGCCGTCAAGACGGCCGAAATCGCCAAGATGCACCGCATCTTTGGCGATGCCTTTGTGACCATACAGGCAGCTCGCGCCAAGTCGGTCAAAGAAGGTTTCTTGCACCAGATGCCACCGCCGTCAGACCTCCCTCACCAGAAACTACGCTACGACGGAGTCGACGACCCGGACCCTGGATTCGTTTACATGAGAGCCGCGCCGGTCTCGACCCAGGAGGGGCCGGTCGGCACGCGCGCCTGGTGCTTCGAGGAAGGCGTGCTGTCGAGACGCGTCCTGCAGTACGCCAAAGAGAGGATCACCTACGAATGCCTTGCGGGGAGGAAGTCCGACGACGGGAGTTGGAGGCCGAGAGGGACCTACACTGCCTCCGGGCCCGGCTTCTTCAGCCCGGCCTCGTGGCATCAGGGATCGCCCATTTCCAACGACAAAAAGGTCAAAGATCCCCGGTTGGACGTGCTTAGGGCGTGGTACATGTGTCTGGACAACTGGTACACGCCCAGGTTCCTCACCAAGAAACGGGACCGCTTACCTGCGATTGCGGGTGTAGCACGCCGTATTCAAGACCGCGTTGGTGGCGGATTTCTGGCCGGGTTGTGGGAATCGGACATGATCTGGGGTCTCTTATGGTCCTCGCGCCGCCTGATTGGGGTCAAGTTTTTGAACAAAGATATTGAGAAGGAGTGGAAGGAGAGATGGGGGGCTCAAACGCTTATGGTGCGTCCTCAAGGCGATGCTCGCGCACCTTCGTGGTCGTGGGCTTCTTTGGACGGGCCAACGTTCCATCCCACACCTAGACGATGGAGTGGAAAGCATTGGTCTGTTGCAGAGATATTGCATTATCCAGTAGCAGCCGTTGGAAATACCCTAGGGAAGTTGGATGATGACAGACTTATACTCTCCGCGCCCGTTCGACGGGGACATGTTGTCCTGGATGGAGAGCGGAACACGGAGTTGCAGCTCCAGGTCAGATCATCTCCACAACAGGAAATCAAGGCCCTGCTGGATGAAGCCAGCGAATCGTTCATCGCTCTCGGGAAATTCGACATTGAAAAGAATCTTCCGCAGACCGTCTGGTGTATTCTCATTCTCAACTCCATGGGTCTCATCCTTGTGCCGCACGGTGGCAATGAAAGAACTTTTAGGCGAGTTGGTACTTTCGACCCAGTGGTTCCCTGGGAGACTGAGAGCAAGATGGAAATATGCATTCGATGAGCATACCCGTCTCAAAATCCCATGGATGTCTCATTATACGCTGCTACTACGTGGTGTTCGTATAGGTGAACGAAAGAAGGGGTACCCAACAAGGGTGTTGTATAAGATAACACGTTGCTAAAGGTTACCCTGTTGGGTTGATGATGACGATGAGCCTCGACGCTATTGAATATACGTGATGTCCAACAGGTTTCCATGTCAAATTCGAAAGTCGGGCGTGCCTTGTTTTCCGCTGAAAGAGACTGGCGCAAGTTAGGTCGGTCATTTCCACTCTACGGGGTGCGAAAATGCATTGTTGTCCTCCTTGTCTCGTAATTCCTCTTATGGTGAGGTTTTCCGCCACATCGTCATTGGCATTTAACTCTGGCTGAGCAGCCGACCGACTCCTTGCCATGATCTTCGCAGCTGTCCTTTTTACCGTCATCATCACCACCCTCTCTGGTGGAGTCTTCAACTGCCCTGTGCAGTAAGTGTGGTGTCTTTAGCGGGCCACGAAAGAGCAGAATCATCTGCAGCCCACAGTGCACGCGGCACCTATCTGCCACCAGAAAGAGCGGGTCTGCCAGCGAGAAAGGGGACACTGCGTTGAGTGTAGCGTTGAGGAAGTGAAAAAGTCTCAGCGAAGTTCTTCGCGGAACAGTTGAGGTCACGGACATGGCTTTCTATCCATCTGCCAACGGAGCTCGGAGAACGAAATAAAGTTTGGGCATGCTCGGGGTCGATTCTTGCGCCCAAATCGCGCAGAGGCGTTGGGTCCGGGCGCTCGGCCGGCCACCGGGAGGGACCCGGGCGACTTGGCCACGCTCTCTGTGGCCGGTGAATCGACGGAAGCATCAGGTGATCGCCATCCGTGCGGCGCGAGCACTGTCCGGCGCGGGACCACGGCGTTTTGGGCGTGAGTTGTGAGATGGCCGGTGTCGTCGTGGTGCTCGGCCGATCAGACCCTGGCCGTGAGCGAATTAACCTGGTGGATTCGCACCATGCGCGCTCGGTCCGTACAACGAGCTGCAGACTGGCCGACAGGTGAGCACTTGAGGTAGCACCTGACCAGATCGGGACGGCTGAGTCGTGGGCTACCGGAACATAATCCACTAACCGTATCCGGTATGTGCAACTAGTCATGTCCAACATCTCCCGTGGAACACATATGAAGATGTACCGCTACGATTGAAAATTGGCTGAGTATTTGCCTCTAGCTTAGCAGGGACGTAATCTCTGCAATGTCGCCTACTTCAGGCAGTCTCCACAAGGCCTCCGAAGCTTCTTTGGCCTTTGCATCCCCAAGGACTGGAGTGCATTGATCCAGGAACTTGTCCTTGAGCTGGGAGTTTGTCATTTTCACCTCGAGACTTCCGACAGCATGCTCAATATGCTTCTCCTGTACTGAGCCGTCGTTGAACTCAACCCTCACATGAGCCTCGTCAGGACGGAGACCATTGTCGATTGTTGCATTGACCTTGTCCCGCAACTCCACCACGACCGGGTCCTGCACGACGGCATCCTCGTACTGAGCTGGAGTTGCTTTCCCATAGAGTAGTCCTACGGCAGCGCCATGGAAGACGCTGAACTTGGCTTCGAGGCCCGTTCTTGGCCATTTCTTTCCGGTAAGCTCCAACACGAGGGGATGGACGGAAACCTCAGTTTTACGGATGTTCGAGACATCTTTTGCCATGTCCTTGGAGAAGTCTTGCCTCACTTGAATGCAGCCATCAATAATGGGATGGATGACGATGCCTGATCAGCAGTCAGTGGCTACAACCGGAAAGGCTTGGCGTACCATCATCATGCAAATAGATGAAGTAAAACGAGCACTCACCACAGGGGAAGGGTTTGAACGAGTTCTTCTCGATCTCCCACGTCTTGCCCAGGCCCTGCATCAGAGCGTCAACATCGTTGGAGGCGCTCACCACGTTGACCCAGCCGCGCTTGGCCTCCAAGGACTGCAGCGAGCTGTCGTATCCGTTGGACGCAAGCACAGCTGCCAGAAGGCCGTTCTGAGCAGCGCGGCCAGGATGGAAGGACTTGGTCATGCTGCCAAACTGCTCTCTCAGGCCGGTGACTTGGGTGGCAGCAATGCCTACCGCCCACTGCATCTGCTCGACGCCAAGGCCCAGGAGCTTCCCGACGGCCACGGCAGCGCCAATGGAGCCCGCGGTGCTCGTGATATGCCAGCCGATATCGTAGTGGTCCGGCCACACAGCGAGCCCGGCTTTGCATTCCGCTTCGATGCCGGCCACCAGGGCCAGGACGAAGTCGCGGCCCGCCACGGGCCTCTTCCACTCGGCGGCAGCTAGCAGAGCGGACGCCACAGGACCAGACGGATGGATGATGGTATCAAGGTGGGTGTCGTCGTAGTCATGGACGTGGCTGCTGACTCCGTTGAAGAGGGCGGCTGACTGAGCATCGGCACGCTCTTGGCAGCCAAGAACCGACGATGTCGGGGCGCCAGCGAAGGGCGCCAGCGAGCGGCGGGCAATGGCTGCGGCGGGGTGGTGGGCGCCGCCAATGGCGCAGCCCGCCCAGTTGTAAAAGCTTCGCACCGCAGCATCGACGACGGGCAGCGGCAGGCCGTCGTACCGCAGGGCCTGGGCCCAGGCAGCCAGCTGCTTGGTGGCCATGTCGAGTTAGATGAGGCTCGGAAACGAGATTATTAGAGTACAGGGCCGAGCTGAGCGGTTCGCGGTGACGCCAGGCGCTCCCGGCTGTGTGAGACCAGGCCGCTTGCGACCACTGCGCAGCGGCGGCGCGTGGTGATGTCGAAGGCTGCTGGACGTTGAGCCGTCGTGGATGACGCAGTGGCAAAGATTCGGCCCCTACGGCAGAGTGAGAGCGCAGGCGGGTGCAAGGCGCGTGAGGTCGCGGTGCCCCTGACAGCAGCCCGACCGGCGACGGCACATCGCGCATGCCGGCTGCTGCAATTTGCCCGCCGCCTCCGCCTCCACCGCGCGCTTCTTTTTCTACCCAAGCAACCACCACGAGAGCCCGCTCCAGCAGCTCCAGTCCGGCTGTCCGCACCCTTCTCCCGCACCCAATTGACGCCGGAGCGGTCGCGCAGCCAGCCCCAGCCCGAGCAGCGCCCCGCCTCAACCAGCAGCCAGCAGCCAGCAGCCGGCAGCCAGCCGCGGCGCGTCGCAGCAGGGCCGTGGACGAGCGGTTGCCCCGACGCCCACTCGCAGCCATCGGCCGCACCTCTCCCGCGCATCCGCAGACAGACTCCTGCACGGTTGCTGCACGCCGAAGGTGAGTGTTCCCTTCCCTGTGATACCCGCTTGTTCTCCGGCGCATCCGGCCGAAGCGCGTTTTGTGCCGCCCGCCCCTTCGCCGCCGCCGTCCCGCATTCCCTCGCGCCGAAGCCCTGCTGACCGCACCCTCTCCTCCCCCAGACTCTCCACCCAAGCAGCCCTCTCTCGCACCGCTCCGTCCGACTGCCTGCGCGCCTCGCCCACGCCCTCCAGCGCAGAGCTCGACCGCCCCCTCCCATCACCTACCGGTCGCCGATAGATTAGAATCATTTGCAATGCCTGCTCGATCGATAAACCCTTTCGCCAACAACTCCTCCATCTCCACCTCGCTCGACGAGAAGGCCTCGCGCCGCTCCTCCTTCTCCAAGGCGAACAGCAAGTTCTCCTCGCTCTTCTCCACCTCGCCCAAGCCGTCCGCTCCCGACGCCATCGCCGCGCTCCGCAAGGCCGTCGTTGCCCAGCAGCAAGCTCTTCTGGACAACCCTTCACCGCCCCCCGGCCAGCCGGTCAATTCGCCCTCGCTGTCGCTGCCGACCATCTCGCTGTCGACCGCGACCGGCGAGAAGTACAACAAGATGGAGGACTCCACCGCCACTACCACAACCCTCTTCCAGCCACCCTCCCAAGACGAGAAGCGCCGCCTCGCCAAGCAGCATGCCGAGTTCGGTCCTCTGGGATCCAAGTCGCATCTGTACTCGAGCAAGTTCCTGGACGACAAGTTCCCTGATCCCATCGAAGACGAGCCGCCGTACTACTTCCTCCTCACCACCTACATCAGCTACCTCGTCCTGATCATATTCGGCCATGTGCGTGACTTCTTCGGCAAGCGGTTCAAGCAGAACAACTACAAGCATCTGAGAGCGCAGGATGGCTACGCGCCTCTGAATAGTGATTTTGACAACTTCTACGTGAGGCGGCTGAAGATGCGCATCAATGACTGCTTTGCGAGGCCTACCACCGGCGTCCCTGGCCGCTACATCACCCTCCTGGACCGCAAGTCTGACGACTACAACCTGTCCTTCAAGATGACTGGCACCACCTCGGAGACCTTGAACATGAGCTCTTACAACTACCTCGGATTCGCTCAATCAGAAGGTCCGTGTGCCGACGCTGTGGAGGAGGGCATCAAGAAGCACGGCATCAGTGTTTGCAGCACTCGCGCTGATGTTGGAACTACTATCCTGCACACCGAAGTGGAGGATCTCGTTGCCAAGTTTGTTGGGAAGCCTGCCTCGATGGTTTTCTCCATGGGTTTCGTCACGAACGCCACCACCTTCCCTGCTCTGGTCGGCAAGGGCTGCTTGCTAATTTCTGACGAACTCAACCACTCTTCGATTCGTTTTGGCGCTCGTCTGTCTGGCGCCATGATTGAGATGTTCAAGCACAACGATATGCGTGATCTGGAACGCGTGCTTCGCGAGGTCATCGCCAACGGTCAGCCTCGAACCCACCGCCCGTGGAAGAAGATCCTCATTGCTGTTGAGGGTCTTTACTCGATGGAGGGCACCATTTGCAACCTTCCCGCTCTTCTTGCGCTGAAGCGGAAGTACAAGTTTCATCTGTTCATTGATGAGGCGCACTCGGTTGGCGCGCTCGGACCCAATGGCCGTGGAGTTTGCGATTACTTTGGCGTCAACCCTGCTGAAGTTGATATTCTTATGGGCACTCTTACCAAATCTTTTGGAGCCAACGGTGGTTACGTGGCGGCCGACAAGGCCATCATTGATAAGCTGCGCGTCACCAATGCTTGCAACATCTTTGGCGAGTCGCCCGCTCCTCCGGTCCTTGTTCAGATTCAGAGCTCTCTCAAGTTGATCATTGGAGACCTTTCGCCCGGTCAAGGTGAAGAGCGTCTGCAGCGTCTCGCGTTCAACTCCCGCTATCTCCGTCTCGGACTCAAGCGCCTGGGATTCATTGTCTATGGTCACGACGATTCGCCCATCATCCCGGTCTTGCTGTACAACCCTGCCAAGATGCCCGCCTTTTCCCACGAGATGCTGAAGCGCAAGATTTCGGTCGTTGTCGTCGGCTACCCAGCAACCCCGCTTGTCTCGTCTCGCGCTCGTTTCTGCGTTTCTGCGGCTCACACCAAGGATGATCTGGACCGGTTGCTTGCTGCTTGCGACGAGATTGGCGATATCCTGCAGCTCAAGTTCTCCAGCGGCATCGCGGGCGGTGCCGAGCCCCTGCCTGAGGGCCTTACGAACCACATGGAGCAGGAGTACAGGAAAGAAATGGAGATGACCGGGAAGCTGCCGCAGGTCACACCGCCCAGGTGGAAGCTTGCGGACGTTCTCAAGCGCGGCGCGCAAGACGTCAAGGTGCCTTTGAGATAAGGCACAGACGCCCGGCTCCGCTGATTCAATCAGCCTTGTCAGCCCGCCCTCAGCGCCCTCCACTTGTGGCCCCCATCACGATCAGATCACGCAGCGGTACGCGTCCCGGCGTCCCGCTTCGGGACCATGAATCTGGGACATACAAATAACACAACGTCGCGCGCGTTTTCGCACTCAATGTAACGATATCATCACCTCGGATGAAGCGTGGGGGCCAGCCAGCACTTGTCGGCCATCAACCCCCTGCTTCACATTTCGCTGTTCCCTTCATGATGTGCAGCCTAGTCGCATGGACTGCGCTATGGATAATTACTAATATTTTAATGAACCTTGGACAGATTCCAATGTACATTGAGACGGAGGTTGAAGAGAGACTATTATTTAGACCGCCCCATTTTGGACGACGGTGAATGAAAACCAAATCAACACAAAGCTCTATGCGAGTTGTGGAGCAATGAATCAATTGAGAAAATTATTTGTTATCAATGGTAGATGCTGTTCAATCTTTTGCTGTGATGTTGTTTGTCAATTCACTCCCGTTCCCCGAGACTGGTTCCCTGCTCGACCCCTATCCTTGCACGATCTTGCGGACTTGCCTGAAACATCCCATGGCAAGGCACATTAGACGCGGCGCAGTCATCTCACCAGGAATCTCCCGATTATGCAGTACGAGGTACGCAGTTGCGTGCTTATTCTGAAACGCTCACCACCAAGGCAACCTTGACCTCAGTCATTTGGTGATTGGAAACACCACTGAAATAGGTGACCAACTCTATTGTTTTTTCTCCAGTCTCTCAGCCTACCCCGTCCAGAATCTCTCCAGCAAATCGACGATGAGGGAGTCAGCCATGCATGTGCATAATCTGCAAGCGCGTCCAAAGGAACGGGCTTCTTGACCGGTCAAACCCAAGGAAGGCCACTCCTGCCCTTTCCCTTTCCCAAAACCGACTTACCGTAATCCCCCACACACAGCTGGGCCGTGATCCTTCTCGTCGACTACCTACCCTGCTCTGACAGAACAATCGTGGCCCCCTCCCCCTGTCCACACCACTAGGCAGCCGTTGCCAGCGCATAGCCTCCTTCCTCCCTTACTGCATCTCGCGCGCGTGAGAACGAAGACGCATTTGGAAGGGGAGGGAGGGGGGGAAAGCTATCGGCAGGGAAGCACCCTGATTTCGTCCCCTCTTGCAGCAACGGAGGATCGGGGGGCTGGCTTGCATGCATGCATAGGTCCTCTCCCCGACGCCCGACGGCCGCCGCCCGCCGCCGCCTCGCTCGCAATCGCGTTTCGCTTAGCGTCCCGATAGGGAGGGGATGATGAGGGCATGGTAGTACGTATTTTTATTTTATTTTTCGGTCCGTCGCCGCCGTCGCCTCCGCGGATGACGACAAGCGTCAGGTACGTACTTTAGCGACTTGCATTGCGCGGGAGTTTTTTTTTTTTGAGGCTCTGCTGCGGGGCTTCTAGGGCTGGAGGTTGAGTTAATATTTCCGGTCCTGGGCTCCGTTGCCATGCATATGCGCACTTCTTCGCTGCTGAGAGATGGGACAGCAGAGGGTCTTCTTGGAGCAAATGATTCGGTCATTTGTTGTGGAAGGCAAGGCAAGGCTGAGGCTGAAAACAAAGAGGGGGTGTAGAGGAAAGCAGCTGGAGGGTCGGCTGCGGAGTGAGCGTCATCATCGTGCTGCTCGCTCTGCTCCCGCATCTCGTCGGACGGCATCTAGCTCGACTCCAGGTCTCGTAGTTAGCAGTGCTTTATTCAGCAATCCCTTTTATCCTCGATTGCGCGAACCTGCTCATCGCCATTCTTTTGTTCTTTCTTCTTCTTTTTTTAAGTCAGCCAGCCCGCTCCGCACCCACGGCCGATGTACGTGTGCGTAAAGTTCCCCCCCGGCTCTCAATCCCTTCCCCACCTCAGCCTTGCCGCCACCCTCCCCACTTTTTAAGCCGTTATCCACAACGTGCCGCGCCGCTGCCGCTTATGTCTTCAGTCGGGGGGCGTTGTTGTACGTGCGTTGGAATGTCTCAGCTCGGCAAACGACCTGCCGCGCGGACAGGGCTGGCAGGATGCGGTGCGAACAGGATGGTCGTCGTGGGCATGGAGCTGGTGCTGCTGTCGTCGTCGCTCCTGCAGCCGCCAATCCAGCTTCGCTTCATCCCGATAGGTTGCCTAGAGACAAAGAATCAAGGCAACGGCGCTAAATTGGGGCGCAATCGCGCGCGTGCGCAGTCGCGGGGCGGTGCTGCGTAGGAAGGAGTTGCGCGCTACACTCTTTCGTTGCCGTCGATCTGACGGAGCCAAAAGCAAAACCTCGCATGTAAGCGGCGCCTCTGTATCTATTCCTTTTTCTTGTGTTGTACACATAGACACTAGAGAGCTTTGTGTACCTTTGTTCCTTGGAAATGTAGGGCGGTTCGTGCAACACCGTTGTATTATCGTGTAGTACACAAGCAGAAGCGTTATTTATACGTCTGTTGGGGCGCAGTCATCTTCAAAATCTGCCTTTCCATTGCACCAACTTTTATTTCGCTCATGTCTCGCAAGATTTGGAATCAGAACAATATACAAGGCGCAGAGGGCAACGTTACAGCAAAGGGCGTCGTCAGGGATCAAGGCAGCTGGACCAAGAGCCGAGGGCGGGCTACGCGGCTGCTGCCTAAATGGCGTTTCTACTGGCCTTCCTCGGTGAGCCAGAAGTGAGCTACCCTGGTCGTGACAAGTCTGATTCGCGAGCGAGGTGATTACGCCGATTCTCTGCGCGCAATCGCGCACATGCGGCGGCGGCTGCGCGCAATCGCGACTTTGCGCTGGCAGGCGGGCTCTTCCGCCTTGACTACCCTTTTCTCTTTCTTACTTGCCCGGTTCCTCCGTTCATTCTGCTATTGGAAGAAGGGGCTCGATGTCTTTCGCGTGGCCGTCTTGTGCTCAAACACGTGCGTCTGTGTTGGATGCTTGGAGGCGGTTCTTGCTGCGTCTACGCCCCGTTGGGTTATCATTTCCACCTCGCCCAGAAACAAGGAAATCCGCCGCGGCTGGCGGCGCCGTCAGGCAACATTGGCACCGTCTAAGCTTGCAGCAAGGCCGCATCCCAAAGTTGAACTCATGACCGCGCAGCCAGTGACTTACCCCGGGCGCTTGCTGTGAAATCTCCAGCTCGCCCTTCTGTCGTATCATTGCTATCTCTGGCCCTTTTAGTTAGCAACAAGGGCAACAGGATAAGCCGCGATCATTGGCCCATGACTGACCGGTGAGGGGCGTGCGGCTCTTAAGCAGCCTTGTTGCTTGCCGGCTTTTGCAGATGGAAGGACGTTTTGCCACCATCACTAGCCGGACAGGGCTGGTGACCCGGTTCATTCTGCAAATTCCTTTCCGGGCATAAGGCAAATGTCTTTCAGCTGCCGCTCACCGGTTCAGCGCCATCCAGCCCCAGTAGCACGGCAGATTGGTTCGCAAAAGCGTGCAACTTCCAGGGCGAGGCTGTCATGGATTCCGAGTGGTCCGCTGGCTGGCTAGCTGACTTGCCGGCGATCGATTGGCGTACCCAGGCAGGGCCGGGCCGGGCGCTCGCGATTGCGTAGGATTGAGGAGATTGTTGTGGTCCCCACGAAAAAAGGAAGTGATATAGCGGTACCGCAGTTGGGGGTGGAGGAAGAGCCGCGGAGAGCAGCTATATAACCCACCTGAATCCGTTGACGCCCGACCAGCCAGGAAGCCTTGCTCTAACAATCAGCCTCACTAACCTTCGATGTGAGGCGAAGCACACATCATCATCCCTGATATCCCGTCCTTATCACACATACCTTCGATATCTCCATCCTCATACGCCGCATCCCTCAGAGATCTGCCCTCTAGATCCGCCCTGCAATCAACCTTACCTTCCGCCTACAATCCTTTTATTGTTTTTTGTCTCCATCTTCTCACCGGTGTGGTTTCTCTCCCGCATCGTCTCATCGTTGCCCAACTGCGCCCCGTCTGCCTCGTTTGCCATATCAAGGCACCGCGGCTTGAGGCACATCATCTTCCGTCATGGCAGCCGTCTACGGTGACGGGCCACCACCGCCACCTCCACCTCCGCCCCCTGTCCCTGGTCCAGGCGGACCCGCGCCCGGTTTCGGGGCCCGCCCACCACAACAAGGAGGCGGAGCAGCAACAGGCATGCATGGCGGCCCTGGCGGTCCCGGTGGGGGTATGCCTGGCCGTCCGTTCGGGGGTGCAGGTGGCATGCCACCAGGAGGCGGACCAGGAGGCCCCGGAGGCCCTGGAGGTCTAGGAGGAGGATCAGTAGGACTGCCCCAAGGCCGGCCGGACGCCAACACTCGCCGGCCGATGGACCACCAGCTGGCCGGCAACGCGACGGGCCCGGTCAGCCTCAGCTTCCACGGTTGGTCGTTCCGCAAGGACCGCGAGCCGGGCGTCGAGGCGTCGTGGGCGCGCGCACGCAAGACGGCGCTCCCGTACTCGGGCGACGTGCTGCAGCGCATGGTGAACCGAACGACCTCTCCGTCGGGCTCGTCGTCGAGCAAGAAGGGGAAGGGGATGACGGTGTACGAGCAGTACAACTCGCTGCGATCGCCGCACCAGCGGGCCCTCATCGACGGCCTGCTCGAGGCCGTCAAAGGCGAGGAGCGCAATCCGAACGCCGAGTGGAGTCTGGCGTGCATCGAGCAGGAGGTCGCCGAGTACATCCGCAAGGGCTTCGGCAAGGTGCGCGAGGTGCGCGAGATGCGCGTCGTGCTGAGGAGGGGGGGCAGGAAGGACATGCCCGCCGCCGGGCCGCTTGCTGGAGACGGCTTGCCTGGCGAAATCGTCGACTTGATTCACGGGCAAGGGCAGGGGCCTCATCGGTCTTCACAGCCTTCACAGCCTTCACAGCAACAGCAGCCGATTGGGATGGGCATGGGCATGGGCATGGGCCGCGGTGCTGCTCCTGGAGGCGGAATGCCGTTCGGCGCTGCCGGTGGTGGCGGTGGAGCAGGTGGTCCTGGACCTTTTGCAGCTGGTGGTGCGCCGGGAGGGGTTGCTGGGGGACCGGGTCCGATGGCCGGTGGGTTCGGACGCGGGGCTGCCATGAATCCTGGAGGGCCTCCTGGTGGTGGTGCATTCCATGGTGGTGGCGGAGGTGGCGGCGGGCTTCCTGCGATGGGACCCAACATCAACATGGCGCCTCCACCTCCACCTCCACAGCCAGTCCCTCCCATGGGCCCCCCTAGAGGCGGCGGTTTCGATGGGAACGTTCATGCTGGTCATGATCCCTATAAAGGTCAGAAAGCAGGGAAAGGGCCCAAATCGCCACGTATCATTCCCGAGAGCGACTTCTCTGACGAATTCGACGACTTGGACATGCGTCCGGAAGTGGTCTACACCAAGCCGCACAAGGCCGGTAAGGGTAAGAAAGGTGTCACCATTCCTCGTCCTCCGTTCCCCCCGAGCCGCAGCCGCTCAAGAGAGGGGGCAGGGAAGTCGCCCAAGAACCGCGAGCCCGAGCTTCACCGTGTCCCGACCATCATCAACAACACGATCAAAATCCCGCGGGCGCACAAGGGGGACCGCTTACGCAAAATCCACAGCCGTCCAAAGTACGAACACCACTACAACAGCAGTAGCGACGAAGACCACTACATCCTCACCCCCCGTAGCAGCGACGATGAGACGTGGTCAACATCGCGGTCCTCTACGTCGGGCTCGTCACCTGGACGTTACCGCCGATCCCGCAGCAAGGAAAGGCACGGCTACCCTCCCATCAGGACGATGCGGGAGCACAAAAAGCCAGCCCCACAGCCTCGGTCTATCCTGCGGGAGCACCATCGGCCATCCGGGAACCACCTGGTGGATGCTGAAGGGTACTATGAGCACGGCGGGTACGATGTCATGGAGCATCGTCTTGAGGATCACCGGCGGTACCGTCCTACGGCCCGCGCTCTACCGTCGAGAGACTACATGGCGTACAGTCCACCGAGGAGAGGGTACCATGAGAGGTCTCGGTCGCGGGAGAGGGCGAGACTGCCGCCAGCGCCAGAGGTGAGCACGTATGACCCTCCGTGGAGAAGAGCAGCGGCGGCAAGACGAATAGAAGAAGAGGAATGGCGCGAGAGGGAGGAGGCAGCGCAGGCAGACTTGGAGATGCACATGCGGAGGGAGAGAGTCCGAAACTTGGAGGCGGCGGCGGATGAGGTGAGGGGAAGGAGGTATGGGCGGAGAGGTGATTGGTGGCCGTGAGATAGAATCGTCAGAGAGGTGACAGAGTGGGAGCAAATTGGCGTCGAAGAAGACGGATAGTTCTGGCACCCTTCGGTTCTTGCACCTTCTTAGTCGAGATAGAAACGGCCTGGCTCTTTCGTTCCGAATGCGATTTGCTGTCTTCTTCCAGACATGAAATGACGAGACGCTGTTGTTCGCCCGTTGGAGCATGCAAAGGCGGAGCTCCCACACGACATATATCTGCTGGCAGTCGGAAAAAGATGCATCATATCGGACAGCAGTCCACAGGACGGGTGCCAGCTCATGCGTACATGCTGTTGGCTGGTAGGCGAGTTGAGGTGGCGCAGGCGAGGCTGCAGGGCCGGCCCAAACAGGCAGAATGAGCAGCGAATGAGCAGCGAACGAGCAACACGGGCAGGGCGGATAGACGCAGATGCTGGGCGGCCCAGCGGACTGCCGAGGTGATGGATGGGCGGACTTCGCAGCGAGGTGAGTTGTTCGGAGCTGGCAGAGGCATCGGGACGCAGCTCCTAAAAGGCCCGAGACCGGGCTGCCCCTCCCTGCCAGGTGCCCCGCCATGACGCTTTGCAAAGCCTCAGGCCCAGCTGATCTCACATCATAACAAAACCACCGCTCCAGCACCACCCTCTCCCTATCTCATTTCCCTCGCCCATTTAAGCTCCATCTGCCGCCCCGCCATCCATCGCCCACTGATACCCCTACTGTTTCCCAGCAGACCTCAATCACACACAACCGCCAAAATGACTCGCCAATTCTTCGTCGGTGGTAACTTCAAGATGTGCGTCCAAGTTTTCCCTCGCTGCCGGCATCGCCCGGCGCTGGCTGCTGCTGCTGCTGCGGCATCTCGCTGACAATGCCTCGCTCGCAGGAACGGGACCAAGGAGTCCATCAAGAGCCTGGTCAAGAACCTCAACGACGCCAAGCTCGACCCCAACGTCGGTGAGTAGCTCGTGCCACCTCAGCCCACGGCCGCCCGCGCCGTTTTCCATTGACCACCATCCCCCACTACATCCGTGACGTGACGAACAGCGGCTGATTTGCATCGACAGAGGTCGTCATTGCCCCTCCGGCGCTGCACCTGCAGCTGACCCGCGAACACCTGCGCCAGGGTCTTGAGGTCTCCGCCCAGAACGTCTACGACAAGCCCAACGGCGCCTTCACCGGCGAGATCTCCGTCGAGCAGCTCAAGGACTCGGGCATCACCTGGACCATTCTCGGCCACTCGGAGCGCAGAGTCATCCTGCAGGAGGACGACGCCACCGTCGCCAACAAGACCAAGGCCGCCCTCGACGGCGGTCTCAGCGTCATCCTGTGCTGCGGTGAGAGCTTGGAGCAGCGTGAGGCCGGCAAGACCATCGAGGTTGTCGTCAACCAGCTCAAGGCCGTCGCCGCCCAGGTCAAGGACTGGTCCAAGATCGTCATCGCCTACGAGCCCGTCTGGTGAGTTTCTCCATCGAACAACGCCAGATGATCCAATGCTGACTTCTGCAGGGCTATCGGCACTGGCAAGGTTGCCACCACTGAGCAGGCCCAGGAGGTCCACGCTGCCATCCGCGAGTGGCTGAAGAAGGAGGTTTCCCAGGAGGCCTCTGACAAGACCCGCATCCTGTACGGCGGCAGCGTCAGCGAGAAGAACTGCAAGGAGCTGGCCAAGCAGCCCGACATTGACGGTTTCCTCGTCGGCGGTGCCAGCTTGAAGCCCGCTTTCGTCGACATCATCAACGCGAACCAGTGAATGCATGGAAGAGGGAATCTGTAATGACTGAACGGAGATAAGCATCATATCATGATAGCCCAAAATATGAATCAAAATATTCTTTGCCAGATGCTTTTTTTCTACTTTTTTTTGGGGGGGGATGAGCTGTCAGCGCTCTTCCAGTAGCATTCCGTGATCCATGAATATGTGTATATGTACAAGCCGAAATCCAAGTTGATACGCCGCCCATGCCGTTGTACGAAGTTGTCTTCCGTGCTTCTCAACCCATCAACAATCCTCAGCAGCTCAGCTCTTCTTGCAAGCCCATTATATTTGGTACTTGGCGCCGTGGAAGGGACTCCAGATACCCCTGACGCTCTCGTTCATACTCTTGACGGGCTTGTTGATGGTACGGCGGTTCCGCTCGCCGGAGGCGTCCCGCAGCAGGTTGGCCTTTTGGAGGATTTGCTCCTTCTCGAGCTTGCGAACACAGATGGCCTTGATACGGCCGTTGATATAATGACCCTTGATGACTGGTTCCTTGCGCGGGCGGGGCGACACGGTTATCTCGATGGACGGGTTGGCTTTGGCGAACGAAGGGAGCGTCTTCTCAAGGAACGTCTTCATGCCCTTGGATGAACCAGACCAGTCGCAGTAATGGAAGTCGAGGCGCTTGCACTGCCGGATGAAAGCGCCGACGCCATTCTATAGACAGAGCAAGGTCAGCTACGCGGTCTGAAATTATCGTCTTCAGGATGCCGGAAACATTGAAGAGCGATTGGGCGCGTGCGCCCAGCTCCAGCATCCTCAAGGGCGGAGCAAACGTACTTGACCCTTGGCCACGGTGTTCAAAGCAGCGAGAGGCATGGTGGGCGGCGTGAGGCGGTCGGATGTTGCACTGCGTGACGCTGGCGTGGTGTTTTCGGGCGACGGCGACTTTCTGCCGGCGGACACCGCCCTTGGGAGCTCGCGCGTCCTGTTCTGTCGTCTGCCTGTCGCGCCAACAATCCACTTCAACCACCTTCATCGCCCCCACAACCCTCACCGGGGCCCCGCGCAACGTCGACGATCTAGAGAGTCTTCACTCTCACCATTCAGTCGCCAACGCGCCTCTACCGCAGCCACAATGACGGACAAGCTGCCCCCCAACCTGCTCGCGCTCTTCGCGCCGCGCCCGGCGTTGCGCTACCTGCCGCCGTCCGACCATGCGCCCGAAGCACGCAAGACGATGCAAATAGATGGCGTCGGCGGTTACCTGCAGGCCCTCAAGGACTACGAAGACGATTATAAGCCCACCGAGAGTTGGTTGCAGCGCAGGGACCGGCTAAAGCAAGAGAAAATCGAGAAGATTGAGAAGACTCTCACCGATGGCGTCGCCAACTGTTCGCCTCACCTGTCATGAGTGTTTGGAATGGGAGCTAACCGACATCCCAACAGTCAAGCCTGCCGATGATCCCAACGTGCGCGGCGACCCTTTCAGGACGCTGTTTGTTGCCCGGTTGTCTTACGACACTGAAACCAAGGACTTGGAGCGTGAGTTCGGTCGCTTTGGTCCAATCGAAAGGGTAAAATTGCATCCACTCCTTTTGCTTTCCATTGTTCCCGTTACCGACAAGACTGGCAGATCCGCATCGTACAGGACACAACCAAGCCTGAGGATGCGCCTTCTAAGAAGAAGAATAGAGGCTACGCATTCATTGTATTCGAGCGCGAGAAGGATATGAAGGGTAAATCCTCCCCCACTACATTTTCCCCTACCTTCCAGACCATGTTCCACATATCAAGGTAAAACATGTAATTGTTCGACTGACACAGTGGCCACTTGGTCGTCTTATCATGCAGCTGCCTACAAGGAGACCGATGGAATCCGTATCAAAGATCGCAGAGTCCTGGTCGATGTCGAACGTGGCCGTACCGTTTCTGGCTGGCGTCCTCGCCGCCTTGGTGGAGGACTTGGTGGACGTGGATACACCAAGGCGCTGCCTGCCCGCCCTTCGGGCCCCGGTGGATTCGGCCCTCCATCAGGGCCCGGTGGCGGCTTCAGAGGAGGATTCGGCGGCGGCTTCCGCGGCGGCCGCGGCGGCTTTCGTGGAGGTGGCGGCTTCGGCGGAGGCGACAGAGGTGGTGGTGGATTCCGTGGCGGTGATCGCGGATACGGGGGTAGGTCGGGTATCGGCTATCAATCGAACGGCTGGGGTGGCCAAGCGCCCCCGGAGGGAGCACCAGCAGGCCCTCGCGGCGGCGGGAGATCGGGCGGCTACGGCGGCCGCGATGGCCCTGGCGGTGGATACGGCGGCAGCCGCTATGGCGGCGACAGAGGTGGAGGCGACAGAGGCGGAGGCGATAGAGGCGGCGGCGACAGGTACGGCGACCGGGACCGCGGCGCCAGCGGTAGCAACCGCGAGCCGGTGGGATCGAGGCGCGAGTACCGCGACCGCGATCGCGATGGTGGGTATGGCCGCGACGATTACTCATCCCGCAAGCGCGGTCACGACGGCGGCGACAGCTACGAAGACTCCAGGAGCAAGCGGAGGTACTGAGCACGGCTTCAAGCCCGTTCCAGCTCAGCTGCTCATGGCGCTATGGGTTTGTGCGAACAAAAGGTTATCATTTCCTTCTTCGAACTTTTGTCGCCTCCATCCAACATCTACCCCCCTTCGTCAACAAGGGTAAGGCACCATCACCTGGAGACTCATGCGCACTGCGTCAAGAGGCAGCCATTTTCTACGGACCAACATGCTCTCAATCGCGTTTGTGTTCTGCCAGTCATTCAGGGTAAGGCGTCACAAGGTATTGCTACGTCTGAACGCCAAGATACAGAGGCGCTCAATGCCTCCTGTTGCCGAACCATCCTTTGATACTGCAAAGGACCAAGAAAAGAAAAAAAAAACTCCCCCCGGACAAGTCGTGGGACATGACTCTGTTTGGGTAATTCGGCTGCCAGTTCTCAAGCGCTGCGCTCGGCCCCCAAGGTCTTCCCTCTTTTTCCTGGGCTGTCTCAATAACGTCCCTGCCGTCAGCTTCAGAGTCTCAGCGCATGACCTACCGCTTTGGTGGCCTACATCACGATTCTTCAAAAGCTAGTTTCAACTCTATTTTTTCTGGATTCACTGCCTCGATTTATTTCCTCAATGCAGAGAGCGGTAGGTATGATGCTGGTTGGCCGTTTACGTGCCTAGTTGGGTAGGTAGTCGTTGTGGTAGTGATATCCCCAGGGTACTGCTTTTGTTCAATCGTGCTCATTAGAGAAGGTAAGATCACTAAAGTAAGTCAAGTATGCATCTAGCAGGTCTTTCTTGCGCTCTAGATGTGTTGTTTTCTTGCTGGGACGATCTTACCTACTGCTGGGTGAATTCCCCTTTTGCTATCCTGTGCTTCGCCTCGTTGATCTAAAGGCTGGCTTTTTCTTGCGTGGCATTGAACTTCAACGCAATCCTACCTTGATGAAGAGGATTTGTGTCGCTGGGAAATGCGAACGAATGTAGAATAGGTTGGGCACAGACTAATCAGGTAGCGCGAATGATACCGAGTCTTCTTTCTTTCTGATCATCTTCACCACCATGCTTCTGGGCTTTTATCGACACTTTTTCCATTAAATATTACAATCCAGATACTCCCCCTTCGTCTGGCAACACCTCCAGACGTCCTAATCATACAACTCCTCTCCCCCCTCCCCTTCCTTGCCCCTTGCCCCCCCACACTCTCTTCTCAATAACTGCACCTCACACTGCTCGCCCTATGCTTCTGCCCGAACTCCTCGGTGTTGCGCGAGCCGGGGTGCCTGATGCGGAACGTGGGCTCCGCCCCGCCGCAGTCGGGCTCGCTGTGCAGCACGCAGTAGTGCGGGCCCGGGTCCGGCCCGAACGACTGCACGTTGTTGTCCCAGCCGCCGGCGAAGTTCATGCACTGGCCGACCTTGAGCCACGTGTGCGCGCACGGCGCCCGCCAGTCGGTGCTGCGGCAGTAGTAGATGCCCGCCCAGCCCGTGTTGCGCTTCGACTTGTGGTTCGGAATGCCGGCCGGTGCTGCTGCTGCGGAGAAGTCGGCGGGGATGAGGGCGACTTCTTCGAAGTGGGTGGTGTTGGTGGTGGGGATGGCGGTGGTGAGGGTGGCGAGGAGGGGGAGGTAGATGGCTGCAGTGAACTTCATGTTTTCTTTTTTTTTCTTTCTTTGGATGGTTGGTTTTGGTTCTGGATTCGGTGGTTTGGATCTGGTGAAAGATAGACTTTGGTAAGTGTTGATTGGTGTATTCGAGGAAGAGACGTTAGGAAGCTATGGGGACGGGAGTGGGATCTATATCTATAGGAACACACAAAGAAGAGCAGGTCAAAGAGATACGCTCGAGAACCGAAATTTGGTGGCAGTAGCAACAATGAACTATCACCGCCACCATACAGAACAATACTAAGGACAATGGAACGGGAGCCTTGGCGGCTTACCACGGTATGACGCCTACTCTAGCTACAGCTGTGCACTCGAAAGAAAAGCAGTGAGAGTAGGTGGACAAACGATCCAGTTCAAAATGGTCCAGTGTCGCCAACGACCGTCATTTTCGAATAGCAATGGTGCAGTGTTTCTATGGCTACATGCATGTCTATTTGCAAAACATGGGCCATAAGGATCCGAGATGATAAAATGATTGGGGATCCGTTTCCAAGATAATTATCCCACAACGCTCTGAAATTCATGTCGCTGCTTGCCAACCGTGCTCCTCATCTTCTCACCGATCCAGCCCATCGAGTTCGACTAGTTTTCTCACGATTCCCACAACATCGCTGTTCGCCAAGTCCGTAGTTGGATCGTCAATTTTCCTTGCCAATGCCTCATCCAGCATCATGCGTAGCCTCGAAACCAAGACACCGATGCGAGCCCATCCACGCAGACGCAACCACCCATCGACGACGATGCCACGGCCCAAGGTATCAAGGGTAATTGGGCCAGAGAACAGCAGCAAGGAGTAAGCATTGAATGCTGTAACCGTGTGGTTAGTGGAGTGAACTGTATCAGTGGGAAAAGCATCCGTGACCGAAACTTACGCGTCAAATCCCTCATGAAAACCTTGCTCGTTGCCATCTTCGTGAAGTAACTCATGAACGTCGCACCACCCGGGAATCCTTGGGCATCGAACACGGTCGAGCTTGGGTGAACAAAAACTCTACCGTTCTCCTGGTTGAAGTACTTGATCGTCTTGGCTTCAGGATCGAGCTCTACAGCACCTGAAACAGAGGCTGCAAACTTCTTGTCCGGAAAGTCAATGCGCGCGATCTGGGGGTTGAAAGCACCAGCAACGAGGGCGCGGACGAGGGCGTCATTTGCACTGTGGCGATTGAGTGAGGCAACTTCCTGTGCGCCAACGTCACTGTAGGATGAGTAACGCAGCGGGATGAAGCCCGTTTCTTGTAGGGAGGAGAGATATTGCCGCCGAGTAGAGGTAATATCGTTGAGGGTCTGAAGACTGAGGAAGTTTTGTTCACAAAAAGCACGCAGGTCGCGGAACGAAATGCCCTTCTCCTTGAAGCCGCTCCACTGCTCGTAGGCACGAAGGTCGGCAATGAGGTCACCTTGGCCCTTACCGAACGCTGAACGGGCTGCCTTCGATTCTTCTCGCTTAGCCTGGGGCGAGACGAAAGGACTGCGGACGGTGAGAATCGATGCGATGGTGAGGCAAGACTCGAGACAACCAAACGTCGCTCCGTACACCATAAGCTTAGCACATCGAAGGTCAGCAGGGACAACAGCAAGATGTCTGCCCAAAGCAGTCATTTCATCGCCATCAATGGCTCCCATCCGTCCGAGAAGTTCCAAAGCACCCTCCACCGCTATGCTGTCAGGTGGTGTCAGAGCGCCTGCGAGGAAGCCCGCTACGTCTTTGACGCCCATTGCCTTGACGGACAGACAGAGTTGCTCGAGAGGGACTCGTCTGATCTCAGGATCAGGTCTCTCCATCATCTTGTCCCTCTCGACGTTGCGTGTGTATAGTTTGTAGCATGTTCCAGCTCGGACACGGCCAGCACGGCCGCGGCGTTGCTTGCAAGCGGCACGAGATGCCCACGTCTCCGCAAGCTTGACCATGTTGTTTGCTGGGTCAAAACTCGTTTCTTTGACTCTACCAGTATCGATGACGGCCACGACATCCTCAATGGTAATTGAAGTCTCAGCGACATTGGTGGATGCAATCACTTTTCTCGTGCCTTTAGGTGGCGCAAGGAAAACTCGGCGTTGTTCCGCCGGAAGCAGAGATGCGTGAAGTGGAAGCGCATGTACGTTTGGCATGGAGCGGAGAGCCTAGTGTACATTGTCAGTGTACAGTCAACTTATGTAGGTACGTTCCTGTGCAGCTTACCTGTATCGTTCTGTCGATCTCCATTGTTCCAGGGAGAAAGATAAGAATGGCACCGTCTTGGGCTCCCAGCTCCGCGTCAATGTGGTACACTGTTTGCGCGATCAAATCATAATTGATCCGCATGCCAATACTCCTCAGTGTGCCACCAATGTTTTTCTGGGCCTCTTCGTCCTCCCAGTCTTCGTCTGCCGTGTGGCCATTGAAGCCAGACATTCGAATGACATCGTCAACGTAGTAGTCCGTTACAGGGTGCGTACGGCCCGCTATCTCCACCATCCCAACCTGGCCCACGGCAGGCTTGAAGAAAGATGCAAACACTTCCGCATCAAGAGTAGCACTCATGAGAATGACTCGGAGGTCGTTCCGCTTTTTCAATACATCCCTCAGCAGAACGAGCAGGAAGTCCGTGTCCAAGCTCCGCTCATGGACTTCGTCGACGACAACATGAGTAATGTCGGCCAAGGAAGCTACCACATCATCAGGGCGGCCTCCCGACGTTTGAAGCCGGCGAAGGAGGACACCAGTAGTCATGAATGTCAACTTGGTGACTCCAGGCTTTTGTCTAGACTCGCCACGGATTGAGTAACCGACTTCGTCGCCCACGACAGAGCAACGCTCATCGGCAACTCTGTCCGCCAAACCGAGCGCGGAAATTCGCCGCGGCTGCGTACAGACAATATTGGCTGATTCGCCAAGCTGACGTTGAATCAGGTCATCGAGGATGAATTGAACTGACTGAGTGGACTTTCCAGACCCGGTCTCTCCCGAAATGATGACAACTTGGTGATTCTTGACTGCTTCGACGATGTCCGGCAGTAATTTCCAAGCAGGCAGATTTTGCCGCGCGCGGAGCATGCGCTGTTGGTCCGGAGAAGTCTGCTTGATTCGCCACTGCTCGAGCATGCGTTGACTAGCCTGAGAGCCTGGCCGTAAGTTGGCTGGCTTAGGTCGACGCTGTCTCCTTTCCTTCTGTTTGATCGCTTCAGCATGAACACCAGTATCCGCCGCAGATATGGCGGAAGAAACATCTGTAAGTCTTCCGGGATTGTCAATGATGGAGGGTATTTCATGTTCCAGCCAGTCCACAATATTGAAGACCATTTGCTCGCCGAGAAAGTTCTCCTTGGCGTGACCTAGTGCTTGTCTGATGATGCTTAACCGGATGTAAGCCGGAATTTTTGCGTTGATCGAGATGATTGGTAGGGCGTTCGGATACAGCCCTACAGGCTTGCGCACGTTCAACAAGAATTCGGTCTTGGTCCCATTGACAATTTCCAGTCGGATTTGGCATTGATCCTGCCCAGCTGTGGAATACTTCTCGTCGTAAATCGAAGCCAGGATGATCTGCTCTTCAGCCCAAACGTCCTCTTCCGGCCCAGTCTCGTCAACAATGGCTGCACTAGATAACTGCTCTGCAAGCCCGTCATCACCTAAAAGTTGTGCTTGAAGTAAGCCTGCCGCTTTAGCCTCATCGCCGTCGAATGTATCAAGAGCTTCTTCACAGAGCTCCGTGGCGTAACCAGTGGCCGCAAGGCGCTTGATAGCTGCCTCCCGCTTGAGATTTCCGCTAGCCATGCTGATGCCGGCAGTATAGCCCTCAGGTAAACTCCAAGGTGGAAGGTCGTCTTCTGGGACATGGATGAGAAGCCATTCGAGAATTTCTTCCCGGTCTTTGCAGATTTCCGCAGCTTCGTCAACGTGGCTTTTGCGGAATCCCAATTTGACAATCTCATCAACGAGGGCAGAGCGTTCAGCGGATGATATCTTAACGCTGTGAGGGTTCCACACAGCATCCCGCCGAATCAAGCGCTCAATCTCTGCTCGAATCCTCTTGCCCATGTCGAGCTTCGGAACACGAGTCCAGCCGCGCATGATGTTGTTCGCACCACTGGGTTGTCCATTCTTCGCCTTCTCCCGCTGCTTCGCGACTTCCTCCCGCTTCTTCTCAGCCTCAGCCTTGGCTTGTTCCCTCTCCTTCTGGGCCACGAAAGGGTCCGCTTCGTACATCCAAGCTTTGCCGTTCTTGGCGTCTTCCTTCTTCATGTCGGCAAATGCGCCTTTCCACAGGTCCTTGTACGTCGGAGGCATCATCATGTGGATATTCTTCATGGAAGCGATGCGGAACAACGTATACGTGGCAGCGAAGTGGCGGGCTTCGAGAGCGGTTGGCTGCACGGCAAGGTCTTGCTTTTCGATTGGAAGTCTGATGGGAGGTAGGGTGGTAGTTTCGTGGGTTTTAGGGTTGGTAGCCTTGAGAATTACATGGGAGACGAAGCCATCTTTGACCTTGGTCTGCACAATCATCAGCAATCCAAAACACGCGACCGCACAGGAGAGCTGATATCTACCATTGTATATTCGGGCTTCGCCCATTTCTGCTTCTGGCAATGCTCCGAGAGCATGTTGACGGGCAGCTTCCCGGTCCATGACGCGCCACCGATGACGGTGCGCACGTCGGGTTTTTTAGGCGCATCCTCAGGCTGCTCAGGCGCGCCCTTGGACTTTCCCTTGCCCTTATCGCTGGTGTCGGGCTTGGCGGCGTTGTCCGCCTTCTTGCTTTTCTTTGAGTCGCCCTTCGAGTTGGAGAAGACGATAAAGCTGGTATCTTCAGCGCCCAGCGGCGGGGGGGCGGATTTTTTGGAGCTGCCGCCTCCACGCGGAGGGTGAGGATTTCTGGGCATCCTCGCGAGTGTAAGGCAGACCGGGGTGACGAAGGTGCGGTGGTGCAGCCATCTTGGTGCACGGCGTGGGGAAAAGCTCAAGATCGGCAACCCCGTCAACGAAATTCACGGCCCGCACGCGCCTTTCCGCGTCGGGTTGCCGCTTCCGTCTCGCTTTCTCCGCCCCGGCCGCACCAGCGGCATAAACCCCTCCGGCAACCATTTACACAGTCCTTGCCCGAGCTCGTAGGGCTGAGTGGGCAACCCGAGCAACAGCCCATGACGCAAATTCCGTTGCTCACCCCATTTTCTTCTCGACAAACACCGTCCTTGTATGACATAGAGACACTACCGCTGACGCGAGCGTCTCATCCAACAACACCGCTCAAGCCCTTCCAACCATGGCGGGCGCAATTGGCAAGGAACAAGAGAATCCCGCCACCGGCGAGGAGGTGAAGGGAGAGGCGGTGGTTGACGCCTCCAGCTCCACCGGTGGCAAGCGCCCTAATGCTTGTAGGCATCTTGGAAATACTGCAGAGTTCACATTCTGAGTGTTGACAGTCACAGAGCTCATGTCTCGCAAGCAGCCCAAATCGTCGAGCAAAACGGCCAAGGAGAGCCGCAAGTCAACATCCGTCGGCACCAAGGTATTTCCAGGCATGTATGGGCTGGGAGCATACATCGAACACCCTGAGCAGTTCGAGAAAGACCGCGTGATTGACTACAACGACGAATTCGTCATCATTAACGACCTGTTCCCAAAGTCTGTTATCCATTGTCTGATTCTGCCACGGGACAAGACAAAAACACTCCTGCATCCGTTTGATGCGTTCGAGGACGCGCAGTTCCTTGCAGCCTGCAAGACCGAGGCGGAAAGAGTCAAGAAGATGGTTGGCAGTGAGCTTCGCCGCAGGTACGGACAGTTCTCTCGGCAGGAACGGGCGCGCATCGAGGCCATGGAGTCGGAAGATCCGCCAGACGAGGACAAATTGCCGCCAGGGCGGGACTGGGCGGCGGATCTGCTCGTGGGGATCCATGCCGGCCCGTCCATGGCCAATCTCCATGTCCACGTTCTATCTCCAGACCGGCACTCGCCCTGCATGAAGCACCGGAAGCACTACAACAGCTTTTCGACGCCCTTCCTGGTCCCGCTGGATGCATTCCCTCTCGCGCAAGACGACCCGAGACGATTTCCGGGCGAGGAGGGCTACCTCAACAGCGAGTTCCAGTGCTGGCGGTGCGAGCAGAGCTTCGGCAAGAACGTGCAGAAGCTAAAGGCGCACCTGGCGGAGGAGTTCGAGCAGTGGCGGGGCAGGTAGTTTCGATTACCCCACGGAATCAGCGGAAGCCGCGGGGTGGCTTGCCTCCTTGCTTGGATCGGTTCGGTGACAACAACACGGGCGGGCTCACGATGGGCGGATGCGGAGAGGGGCACGGGCGTGGGCGACGGCGGCTACTGCATGGAAGGGCTTAGACTGGCAGCGGGCACATCACGATGGCAGCATTGCCCAATGGCCGGCAGGGGCGGCTGGCTAGAGCATCCTGCCATCTCCAGTTGACTCGTCACAGTGTGCACCTGCCTCTTTGACGGGCGAGGAGAGCTTACTTCGCGCATTCCGCTTGTTGCCACGCCTTGCCCGTCTGGCCGTCGCGTGCATAAGGCGGGCGGGCGCACCAGAGCGACTCGTGACTCGGCGCTGACCTGAACACACCTCCTTGTTTTCGCCATTCGCGTCCTCAGCACCGCTCACAGCACGCAATTGGCAGTGGGTGCGCGGTTGGGGCATTGTCGATGCGCCGTTTCTACCCTCGGGCGACCCACCTGTCGGCACCGGCGATCGCTGCGAACCCCCGCCTTCGCAGCCCTCTCTCTGGAGCTTCAGCCCGCTGTGCCGTCGCAAACCGAGTCGCTGAACCTCGACGCCGCCATGTCAAACTCAACGCCCTCACACAGCGCCCAGCACGACAGCGCCTCGCCGCCTGCGAAGCCAGGCTCGCAGCAGGGCCAGCATACCCGTACCTACCAGGCCTGCATCCCCTGCCGCCGTCGCAAGGTGCGCTGCGACCTGGGGCCTGTCGACAACCCTCACGACCCGCCATGCGTGCGCTGCCGCCGCGAGAGTAAAGAGTGCTTCTTCTCCGCCACCCGCCGCAAGCGCAAGCCCCAGGATGGCGGCGAGGGCTTCGAGGACGAGGAGCCTGCCGACTTCGAGGTCCACAACGGCCGCAAGCGCCTCCGCGAAGATTCTGAGACGCCGCGCCGCCCCAGCTTCGTCCAACAGCCACCCATACCACGCCCGCTGACACCCGGAGGCTCGGTTGGCCGCCTGCAGCCCCTGCGCCGTCCCAACGCCAATCAGCAGTCCTCACACGATGATCAGCAGCAAGTGAACAATGAGACCACCGCCATCCTGCAGTCGAAAGAGGTCTTCAGTGGCCATGACGCCCTCAACCTGCTCTTCGAGGCCGCCGGCCGCACCGGCGACATGGAGCACCACAGGTCCGACAGCAACACCATGCACCAGCGCACCATGAGCACTGCCTCCATGACCGCCACCACTCCAGGCTCCCAGCCCAACTTGACCAGCCCTGGCGTCAACAGCTCTCAGCCATATCCGAGCCCGGCCGCCCACTCCACCGCCGAGCCTGCGATAGACCCGGCCATCGCACAGGGCCAGCCACAAACCGAAGCGAACAATCAGGGTGGCTTTGAGCAGGCTATCAAGGCGTGGTCACGCTTCCGCTTTGTCCGTGCAGGCTGGTTCACCGCCAGAGAAGGCATCGCATATTTGGACTACTTCTACAGGTACCTGTCGCCGCTAACACCCATTGTCGTGCCCAACTTCGAGAAGTATGAGTCCCATGGCATTCTGCTCACCGAGGAACCAATGCTCGTCGTCACCCTCCTGACCGTGGCCTCCCGCTACATGTCCTTGTCTGGCCCTGGCTCCAGCTCCCGCCCATATGCAATTCACGAAAAGCTATGGAGCTATCTGCAGGGCATGATAGACCGCATGATATGGGGTCAAGAACAGTTTGGCGGCGGATTCTGTGGTGCTGGTGCCCAACAAAGCTGTGACGTCAATCCACTGTCTCGAAAGGGTCTCCGCACTTTGGGAACCGTTGAGAGCTTAATGCTCCTCACCGAGTGGCACCCCCGCGCTTTGCACTTCCCTCCAGGAGACGATGACGACGAGCTCATGGCTCCTGATGAGGAGACGATGGCTAACATGGTCAACGGCTGTTTGTCCGAGGCGGTCAATGACCAATACAGAGGACTAGGCGGTCAGAGGATCGACAGCTGGCTGGAGCCTTGTTGGAGGAGCGACAGGATGTGTTGGATGCTGCTTGGAAATGCTCTAGCTTTGGCCTATGAGATCGGCGTCTTTGACGACAAGAGCGAGACCGACTTCCACGAGGAAAACAAGCACCTTCCGCCCACGAAAGTCGAGGCGTACTATCGACGGAAGAACCATCTTCGCGAACTCCTACTGATCTACATTACTCAAACCAGTGGTCGGGTCGGGCTTACCTCAATGCTTCCGCGATCGCAACGAGACAAGACATTCCTCAAGAGCCCTGATGACCGCTTGCAGGATCGATTCTCGATGCTCAAGAGAACCGGGAAAATCATCCGTGAGGAGGCTGGTAGTTCGCCGAGCACAGAGAGAAGGATTAACAGCCAGGAAATGGTCTTGTATTTCTGGATGGAGATTGCCGTCATCATGGAGAAGGGCAACCAGGACATGTTCTCCAACCGCCGCCGCACGCGAGAGCTGATCAGGACGCAAGAGTACAAGAAGCTCTTGGCCGAGTTTCAGCCAATTCTTCAAGATTTTCGCTTGCATTTGGATAGGTATAAGAGCATTAGTGAGTAAGGCGTTTCCGCAGTCTTCGTACGCGCTGCTGATAAGACAGTTCCCAAACTTATGCACGACGTCCTGGCGATCGAATACGAATACAGCAGAGTGTACATCAACTCCCTGGCCCTCCAAGCCGTGGTGGAGAGATGCGTCACAAATACACATGCTGCCGCCGCCGCCGCCAATGGGGCGAATGGGTTGGGCTCGTTGCCGACTGGCACGATTCCACCTCACATGCTTGTGCGATGGTACGGCGATGACCGCCACTTCATTCGGGAAGTCATTGATGGCTGTCGAAACGTGCTGCAAATCGTCACCAAGGGTCTGGAACCTGGCGGCTATTTGAAGCATGCCCCGGTACGGACGTTCTTTCGCATCATCTCTGTCACCATTATACTGCTCAAGACCTTTGCGCTCGGCGCCACAGAGGACGATGTTGCGCTTTCTCTTGGTCTGATGGAGGAAGCCGTCTCAGCATTGCGCAACTGCATCGTCGACGATGTGCACGTTGGCAATCGTTTCGCAGGCATGCTGATTACATTGATTACCCGTATCAAGTCCCGCTTTGTGCGCATGGCGGGATCAGGCTCCGGGAGAAACTCACTGCAAGCTAGCCGCGCCACAAGCCAAAGCCCAAGCCTGCCCACTGCAGGTATCACGTCCAACCAGCATAGCTACAACAATCCCATGATGCCACCTCCCCACGCTGGCGGCCAAGGATACAACCCCAACAGCAACAACGGTAACAATCCCCAGTGGCCCAACTACAGCTCTAGTGGCCTAAGTGGCCCCGCCAGCCCTGTCGCTTCCAACGGTCGTGCAACACCAAACTCCAACCACCCACTTTGGGGTATCAGCACTGAGACATATGATCCAGGATCGAACAACATTTCAATCATGCCGCCACCGACATTTGGCTCGCCTTACAACTCGCACAACCAACTGTCAAATAGCAATGGCGGGAGCGCGGATGGCAACAGCGGTAGCAACACTAACAACAGTCAGTTCCCTGGGTTTGGTAGCGACAATGGCGACTACGGCGGTTTCGGGAACGGCGGCGCCGACTGGTTGGCGCTTCCCCTGGACCCACTTCTGAACTCATATGGCGCAGACGTCAACAGCAATGCCTATGGACCAGATGTTGGAGGCTACGACTTATTGGACGTGCTATTGAACGGGGCAGAGAACATTGGTTGAGATCCCAGGAACATGGCACTGTCACGACGAGAATGAAACCAACCAAGAGGGTTGGGGTTTGATAACGACATGTACGACACGAGCTTGGCAGGATGATCGCATTCGTAGGATTTGGTATGAGCCTCAAAAGAAAATGGGATACTTTCACAGATGGCTTATTCGGTTTGAGCTTTATGGCTGGCTACTGTTTGTATTCAACAACTGATACCCCAGGGTGGCTTTACTCTTTTTCCTTAAAAGACTACCCTTGGATTGTTCGGAGGAACCCCTGCTTTTTGCTTTGGGTGTGTTCTTTCGCCGTTTCGTTATCTGGCTTGGTTCTTTTTTTTTTTCCCTTCTCCTTTATTCTTCACACGGCGGGCAAATTCACTTGGTGTAAGTTCTAAGAGATCAGTTGCACGTTATGCTTGCTAGAAGAGATCTCCTTCTGTTAAGCTCACTACGAATATTTCAATGAGATCACTGCGATATACCGTCTCGTGTGTGACTTTGCTAGCGTACCCGCCCAAGACGAAGAACTGAGAGCGCAGTGGCATGATCTCCACCCCCGACCAGGAAGAACAATACAAAAAGCATGTCTACGTCACAAATCATCCGATGAACAACAAATGCCTCATTGAAAGCAAAGGAATATTAGAGAACTGGAGCTGCGAAAAGCACCATCAGTCGACATATTCTCATGCGCCATGTTGCGGTTCTCTTTAGCTGGTTACTTTTCCATCTTTTACTTTTTCCTTGCAATTTCCTTTTCATGTATGTATGTACATACATACCATTGATGCAAATAATTAGCTCAGCGTTTTCCTGCTCATTGCTTTATCCGCAAAAAAGAAATTGGAATAACGTTAAGTGTTTTTTCTTCCTCGTTTATTAAATTACATGCAGCAAATACATATGACTTTTGCTTTTGCATCTATGCATGCTGCATAGATGTGGGTAGCCAACTGCAAGCCGATATCTTTTTTTTTCTGCTTTTTTTTTTGACACTCGCTGTTGAACTCGAACTGCAAAATCTTCCCTAGTACGCCATGCCGTCACGTTTTGTATCTTTCTGAGTGATGACTACCCTACGTAGGTCTGTTGAACAGAGCAAGGGCAATAGTAGACAACCCTTTAGGCAGTGTAGTGGGATAAGTTGCCGAAAAGAACAAAATATGATTGCGAGGTCAATTGATGGGTTTTCCAACCACAGGACTACAAGACTTGCCCGCTATACCTTAAGGTCCAACACAATCTACTTCCCGTACATGGCTTGATAGCTGCCCGACCTCAATAGTCACTGGGCTTGTCCGTGTGCCTACAGCGCCATCGACCGTCGAACCCAAACAAGACGTCTGACACGCCAACCCAATAACAGCGGTTAGTACGTACAGCCCTAACGAACGTCCAACTTAGCGTGTCCGCCCGCCAGCCGCCCTCGTCCTCATGGCTCTGGGCCCACCCCCGTCCGCAGCATGCGCAGCCCTCCCGACCGGCTCCACCGCCCTCGTACCGTCAGTAGCACCGCCGCCGCCGCCGCCGCCGCCGCCGCCGCCGCCGTCTCCCTCGGTTATTTTCCCGCCCAGCCGCCTGATCACCTCCACTCGTTCCGCTTCGTCAAAGTCGTTGCCCCACATGATTGCCTGGCTGGCCGCGTGTGCCTCGTCAGTCCAAGGCGGCGGGACGGCAACCGTCTCCTCGCCTTCAGCATCGGTCGAAGTTTTCCCGACGGCCGAGGAAGGGTTCTGTGCGGATAGCGAAGATGGCATAGACCCGTTAGACGTCGTGCTGGTGGCGCGACCGAGCTGGCGGCGGCGCTGCCGCCGGTTGGTGCGGGATACGCCGCCAGCGGCATTGTCGGAACCGGCGGATGCGGGGCGGGAGGGTTCCTTTTGCTTCTTTTGAGCTAGCAGTGCAGCAATGGTGTTGTTGAGCTCAGTGTTCGACCGGCTGCCGGCTTGTGGAGGAGCGGCAGCAAACGACGGCGTGATGGTTTTACGGCCGGTGAGGCTGTCGGAATGCTGCGACTGCTTTTGCTGATCTGCCGGTGATACGTCTGTGGGCCAAGGGCTTTGGAGTGCGTTAGCGTCCGAATGCGACAACTCCTGCAGATGTTTTGGCTGTGAGGCGGCGTCATCATCGGGATAGGGAGGCGCCGGATCGTCCGGGACAGCCGCTCTAGTGGTGCCGGCGCCTCCAGCCTCGTCCTCGCTTGCCGATTCGTACAACGGTAGAGCTGGTCTGCTCGTACGAGCTTGTTTCCGTGCACCAGGTTCCTTGATCTCTAGTTCCGAACGGCTTGTTTGTCGTTCCAAGCCGTGGCGATCTGGCGACGCGGGTTTTGATAGTGTGAGTTTATTGTGACGACTGTGCTCTCATTCTGCGTCAGCAACACTTCACGTATGGATGACGTATAAGCCGGGTGCAACACGGACAATTAGAGTTGACCATGAGAGACGCAATTGTGCCCTCAGAAGTGCATCTCCATCGTAGAGACGAACACCGTCGACCAAAATCAGCTTACCGTTCTTTGGTAGAGACGTCCGCGCTTGTTGCAGAGCTCTTTCGCGTCTGTGGCTGCTGCGGTGACTCCCTGAATATTTCGGAAGGCAGACGCACCGCATGCGCTTCAAATGGTTGCCGCTCGCCCGTGGAGATGCAACTCCACAGCCAGGACGGGGTTACAACGGGGATAGAACGCTCTAGACAATACTTGGCTTTAGGGTTCTGGGACGAATCAGAGTTGCAGATCAAGACCGACACGGTTTCTTTTAGCACTTCGTCATAAGTGGCACCTGGTCAGGATTGGGTCAGTGCACCTGACTGACAACAAGAAGAATGAGACTGACCAATCAGTTTGACAGCTTTCGATACATGCAGGCGGTCGTAATCAGCAAACGAAGTCGAGGATATAATCAGGTTTTCAAAGCCTACTAGACGTCAAAGATGGTCATGATGAAGTAGCAAACGGCTTACCTGGAATTGGAAGCTGGGGGAAAGGCTTGCAAATCACTTCTTTGGCAGGATCGACGATCTTCTTCTGATAAAGACATTTCTCCACCCACCACTCATTGACGCGCGTGAGGCCCTCGGCGATAATTGGCAGGTCCTCAAGCGCATCGCGAGCAATATCTGAAGGAGTAATCAAAAAGCCAGTCCCTAGTTCCGAGTCCTCGTATGAGCAGAGCTGTTCTGGCGTCACAACAAGCTGAGCTCCATTCTGATGAAGATGTTGCTGAAGAATCCCGGTCTGTATCCTGGTGAGCAACGTATCCTCAAGCCTGCTCGGCAGGGGGTTAACAAACCCTGACGCGGCCAAAGCCATGCACGAATACGATTCTGCCATCGAAACAGCCGCCTACGTTTCGCTGGTACCGAGGTGGCTGATCGTGTGCACCATCCGATTGATCCACTCTTGCGCTTCCGTGCATGTCGACTTTGTTCGTGGTAGGGATCACCTCATTACAGCCCACATTGTCGGTTGCAGATTCCTGCCAGGAATTGTCTTCTCGCTTCACACCAAAACTTCCACTTGTGATGTCGTTCCAGATAGCCGAGCTCTGACTTCCCAGCTTGGTGCTTGCGGTCCGCCTCAGTTTTCGCTTGCCCTCTCCCTCATCAGCAGCAGGTGTGCGTAAGCGCTTGCCTAGTGGCGTTGTTTCGGGCGGTAATTTTTTGAACGCGCCCTGTCCACGCATTTCTTTCGGCAGGAAAGGGTCGTAAAATGCTTCATCAAGGGTCATTCGACGTTCGATACTGTCTGTGAGCCACTCCAGCGAAACGGTCTTGAGACCCCACTGTCGAGCAAAGTCGAACTTCTTGCCCGAAGGGGCTGCCGCGATAAGGTGCGTGACGGCTCTTGTTAAATCGCCGTGGTACGCCCCGCCATGAGCGGTGACGGTCTCTTCGAGGTACTTTCGTTGTTGTACTGTCTACCGTCAGCACCTGTATCTCCATGATAATGAGGCTGCTCACAGTCCTCAAACCCGGTTATGCATATGCGCAGGCCATTGAAAGTAGGCACGCGATACTCCTCCTCCAGCTTTTCCACGTCTGTTTCCCCGCCTTGTAGCCAGGACTCTCGCACAGCTGCAATCCAGGCAGGTAAGACGACCTTGACATCGGGACGCTCCTTGGCAACATATTTGTACTTCTGGGTATCTATGTGACCGACGACAAGGTGGGTTACGTCGGAGGTAAGATCGTACTTATGGACGGCGCCCATGTCGGTTGCCCAATTTGCGAGTTCATTCTATCAAACGTTCAGGATGAGCGATTACGATTGGGAGGGCAGCATGGGATATGTCGTACTCTCTGTTCGAGGCCAATGGAGGTGCAGCAGAGGACGACACGCAGGAGGGGCGATTGCGCCCGAGCTAGCAACTATTAGCGACCGTGCGGCAGAGGAATAGCGCAAAAGCAAAGGAACAGCAGGAGCCTACCCTGATCTGCCTGGTCCGGCATGCTGGCGCCTGTGGGAGAGTTTCAGCGTTGGCGTTGCGGACGGGTTGGAGTCGGCTGCGACGCGACTCCAGCCCTGACGCGTTCGCGCCGCGGGCACGTGAGAATCTCTCACTGACCACCTGCACGCGCTGGCCGTTCGCCGCACCTCGCCGCTGCGGCACGTAACACGGCGCTGTCTTTTCCCGGACTGGCTGCAGCCAATCACGACCAGCACCGGCTCGCGTGCCATTATCAATGCGCGGCTCGGATTGGTCGTCATGCGGGCTGGGGAACCCCTCAGACTGCCTCTTTTGCGGAGAGCGGAGCAAAGGGCAGGCTGCCAAGCTTCCGCCATGGCAGCCAATGTCGTCAGGCGCAGGAGATCAGTCACGGTGGCTAACGTTCCCCACACCATGTGCTTTTTCATCCTTCGTCCCGAAACGAAGAAAGGGTCCACGGGCGACGTCAAGCCCACGCCGCGCTACAGAGGGTGGCGGCACAGCGGTCAGGGCCACAGGGCCTGACAATTTTCAGGGCGCGCAGAGAAAGGCGAGGCGGGTGTTGCGCGAGTCGGCGGTATACGATCCGATGCTCGTCATACGGGGCCTGGCACGCTGGGTCGAAATTTTTCATGCAGGCGGGCGTCGCGACACCTGCTCCTCTTGAAAAAGGCTTCCGATCGCCGGAGCTGCTTCGAGAGCCGTCTGCTGAGCACACATCTGGTTGGGTTAATAAGCGCAGATCCGGGCGTGTTTGGGATGGCGGAGGGCTGGGGGACAGCATCCATGGGGCCTGGCGCGCCAAAGATCGAGACAGGGGCCGCTGGTGCCTCGGCCGCACTCCGCACTTTACGCTGTCGCATCATGCTGCGTGACGTGGGCCACTATGGACGCCGGCCAGGCTGCTTGTCAGGATAGCCTGGGCTGGCGGCAGCGCAGCGCTTCCGTCGAGCCCTCCAGCTTTGGGCCGTAGCGTCGCCAGCGTGGCTCCGGCGCAGCACGCCTCATGGCGGAGCGTGTGCGTCCAAGACATGGCAGCGTCGTGGCCAGAATGCAGCACCCGGAAGGCTCGGATGGGCGGCCGCGGCACTGGCAGGCGCGCGTTGATCTTGTGGTGAGGTCACCGTCCTAGGCCGTTCTGGGCTGGGCGCAGTGCAAGAGGGAATCGTCGGTCTTATTAGGGAGCGCGCTGCCGGGGGATTGGCCATCAGAGCCCTCTCTCACATCTTGCGACAGTGCACTGGCACTACTGACGCCGCCCGCCCTCCACTCGCGATCTGCCGCCGACTTGCCTGTTCGGCACCGCAAAAGCTTCGCTACCCTGCGTCGTCACTATCCTGTTTCCCGCCGCCCGTCGCCCCAGTCATTTTAAGCAGGGAGCAGCGGTCCCAGTAGTGGTTTTTGCGTGGACCCGCGCATGACATTCCACGCCGAACCAGCAAACCCTTGACCGCCCGCGCAAAAGGCACTCTGAGCTCACCGGCATGCTGCATGCCTGTCTCCGTAGCACCGTTAGTCGTTTCCCATATCGTCTCCCCAGATCTGTAAGTTCTCATCAGCCCCAGCCCCAGCCCTCAGCCGCTGTCCTCCCACTCTTCCTTTGTCCGCTCTCGTCATCTCGCACCGCGTCGTGCCCGCTCTCACGCGTCGCCTGCGGCTCACCTGCGGCTCACCTCCGCCCACCCTCCTCTTATTTGCTCCGAAACCCACTGTCGTTGTCGTTTGCGTCCTTGTCCCTGCTGCCGCGCTCTTGCATGCCTGCACGCGCTGCCCTCGCGCACGATTGACGCTCACGCCAATCGCCATCATGACAGAGTATCTCCGAGTCCACACCGAACGCGGTCGCCTCAGCTATCTGCCCGACGAGCCTCAGCGCAGTAATCGCCACTCAGTGTGCACCTCGACTCCTTCGGCCTACCTCCAGACCCGAGGTCCCATCTTCAACCCTCGCAGCCGCCGGCCCCAACGCATCCACATTGCCCGCGTGCCTCCCGATTTCTCTGTCATCCGTCGCAAATCAAGGAGAAGCCGACCAGTGGTCATAGAAAAACTGGCAGGCCCACGAGAGAACGCAAAGCGTTTCCTGCGCTCCTTCATCGCCTCTCACGGCGACAAGGACAAGACCTCGCCCTCTCCCACCCGCGCCCCCAGCTTCGGCAGCGGAATCAACGAGCCCTCTTCGGCCGAGGGCCAACGCGCTGTGAGCTGTGATACCATGCGCACAATGCCTCATCCCGCCGTTGGTGGTCCAGTCAGCGGCATGGTTTCGAGACCGGTGCTTGCGGAAACCGTGCGTTCGGCGTCTGGCCGATCCATTGGCAGCAGAAAGAGCGTGGTGTCCTCCATCACCCAGACCATTCCCGATGACAAGCCCCTGGCCTCGGGCAACGGAATTAGCGTCGGGATCGCGTTAGCCGAGCCCGTCCTCTTCTTGCAAGGTTTTGAGCAAAACGAGCATTCGGAGAGAAGCACTGCCATGCTGCGCGGTAGCCTGCATTTGAGGGTCACGAAGAGTGCCAAGATCAAAGCGGTGACGCTCAAATTCAAAGGCAAGGCCACCACCAAATGGCCCGAAGGTACTTCCACTCCGCGCTGCAATTGACAGACCCGCGAGACTTACGCAAGGCAGGCATCCCCCCGAAGAAGACTGACTTTGAGGAGACGGATCACATCATGAGCCATACCTGGCCCTTCTTCAACGCTCAATTCCCCACCGCCGAACACGGCAGCTGCGCCGATCACGTGGAACTTCACGAGCGGAAAGAGAGCACTCTTCAAGTGCCCATAAGTGGCAAGGATGGAAAGCTATCCTTCGACTTCTCCCGTTCGCCCATGAACTCAAGTACGAACCTCAGCTCCAAGGACGCGAAGCGGCTCTCGTTGCAAGTCAATCAGTCCAGAAGTTTCGGAAAGGGAGAGTCATCATCTGGCGGCCCATCCGTAGCCCAAAAAGGTTACCGAACCTTCCAACCGGGCGACTACATCTACAACTTCGAACTGCCGCTCGACAGCCATTTGCCAGAGACCATTGACGTCGATCTCGGCTCTGTGAAGTATGAGCTCGAAGCGGTAATCGAACGGTCAGGTGCATTTAGAGCCAACCTTGTCGGGACCAAGGAAGTGGTTCTCATCAGAGCACCTTCAGAAGGCTCTCTCGAGCAAGTTGAACCTATTGCAATCAGCCGGAATTGGGAGGACCAGCTGCACTACGATATTGTCATTTCGGGCAAATCCTTTCCACTCGGGTCGCATGTACCGATTGCCTTCAAACTCACGCCGTTGGCGAAAGTGCAATGCCATCGGATCAAAGTGTTCGTTACGGAAAACGTCGAATACTATTGCAACAACAAGCGTGTGCATCGGATAGAACCTACACGAAAAGTCCAGCTCTTCGAAAAGCGAGCCGACGGCCCGGCAAACAGCACATATCCAGGAAGTACCATGAGAATCATTACCGGGGGAGGTGTACCATACGATCAGCGAGCCGCTGCCGCAAGGGGGGACATGGACAACATTAACCTGCAAGATTCTACAAATCTGCTCGGCAACCTCGACGGTGAGAGCAATATAGGACCGACTGAGATGGAATTCAACGTGCAACTGCCGAGTTGCCACAACCAGCGCGAGAAGGATCAGAAGCTGCACAAGCTGCACTTTGATACGACATATCAGAACATCCAGGTACACCACTGGATCAAGGTATGTTCATTTTTCACCGCAGCGCAAGACGAGCGGCTACTGACATGTGTCCCAGATCGTCATGCGCCTGTCGCGGCCCGATCAGAATGACCCAGCGAAAAGACGGCACTTTGAGATTTCCATCGATTCGCCATTCCACATTCTTTCGTGCAGAGCAACACAGGCAAACACGGCGCTGCCGGCGTACACATCCCCTGAGGCGGGGGAGAACATCCACACGATGCCGGAGTGCGGGTGTCCCGGGGCACCCGTTCGGCGCGGGTCGCCTGCATCATTCATCCCGACGATCAACGCGCTCAACAGCGCGCGCACGCACAACAGCGTGCCAGAAGTGCCTAGTCCCCAGCTGGCTCGACCGCAGCAGGCCCACATCGGTGGACCAACGGACCCACGTCTTTCACGACCCATTCACCTCCTGCGCCAGCCGTCGTTCAATCCGCCAGCGTTCGACGACGAGCAGCCGCCACCGCCTCTTCAGACCCCGCCGCCGCAATACGACAGCATTGCCAGCCCGACGTCGGGGCTTGCCGACTACTTCTCGCGATTGTCAGACGCGTACGACGAGGACAGCGACGGTGAAGGGGAAAACGCACGGACGCCGGGGCGGGTGGATGTGCCGCTGACGCCAGGCAGTCGAATCAACCGCAGCATGGACGAGCGGCGCACTTGGCTGCCGCTGGACAGGTAGCGTGCACAGAAAAGGGCGTTGTACAGCACGATTTACGATTTTCTTCACGACCAGTAGACGATTTTGGATACGACATAATTTGGTTGGGGTTCATGTTCGGAACGAGGGGCGGGGATTGTGCCTGGCTTAGAAGGGGGGGGCGAGAAGGAGCCGGACACAGCATGGTTCAGCCGGGTGCAGTTCCGTTGGTTATGTTCTCTGTGCTATATTTGCACGACTGCACAGCTGCATCTTGGGCGTTGGATTGTTTCTAGACGTAGTCATTTCCACGAAAACGAGGGCGAGCGCGGGGCGTTGAGCTGGCCTTATTAGTTTTGAATCTTCAACGCATGGCAGCCGGCGTGCTTGGCACAAGGTCCACACCGCATGGCGTCGGGCGGGAATAAGGTAGTTCCAAGAATATATGGCGTGATTGGCTGGCTACTGGCTACCTAGCAACGGTGGGAGCTCGCATGGGTTGCGGCCTTGGATATTGGGCCTCGGATTTTGGGCCTTCGCTTGCAGACGCGCTGCCCAGGACACGACGTCGAGCACCCCGCGCAGTGCGCATCAGATCCCGATATTAAGCAAGATGGGCGGTCATCTGGAAGAGGGATGCAGCGATCAGCACGCGCTTGCTCTTGTCGTCGGGGCACGAGGCATGGGTTCTGTGGCTTCTTATCTGAGGCGGTCTGCTGCGGTGGCAACAACCATGGTAGCCGTCGAGCGGTTGCGAGTCACCTACCTACCAGGCGCCAGGCTCGAGATGCGCAACAGCCGTCTCGGCGTTCGAACCGAGAGCGCCTGGTGGAGCACAGGTCCGGGGCACAGGTCCGGAGCATCGAAGCTGCGAGGCGAGCAAGGCAGTGTGGGCGGCGTGGGCGGCGTGGGCGTGCTCGGCAGGCGGGGGATGCGATTTGCTGCGGCGCTGCAGCCAAGGCTTCGCGGGCTCGGGCTAAGAGCTCCGCCAAGGTGGGCGCGGAGACAGCGGTGGAAGCGCGATGGCAGCGCGGCGAATACAAGTAGGCGACGCGGCCGGGCAGGTCCACGGTATCCCACGGTATCCCACGGTAGCGGTCGCGTATCTCACCAAGCCAGCTTACCTCTTCTTTGCTTCTTTGCTTCGCTTCGCTGGCAGCTTGGCGCGGTCGGCACCAGCAAAAGGGAATCAGAGCGCGCGGTGGTGTGCCGCTTGAACCGTGGAGGAGGCTCTGCACCCCGCGCACAGAACAGCAGGCGGCGGGGCGCGTCTCCGTCATCGCCCAGCGAGTAAGGCCGAGCGGTGGGCTCCTCCCACTGGCCGTTGCTGCGTCACCCGAAGCGGCAAATCCATGTAAGTACGGCTGGAGTCCCGATCCTAGTTAAACATTGCGCGCCCGCCTCGAACGCTGCGCTCTCGCCGCTGCTGCTCTCCTGCGTCTGCACGACGACCAGCCCCGACTCCATTCCCCGTCGTGCCGCGCCGCCGGGCTCTCGCAGACCACGCAGCCTCGCAGCCTCGCAGACCAAACGCTCGGAGCTGCCCGCGCCCCTCCAGCACATTCGCTGCCCTACAACACGCAGCGCCGATTCTACCAGCAACTTCGACCGCCGTCACCGCCGCGAGCGCCGTCGATACCTACTCCCTGCCACACCGCCCGCGCGGCTGAACGGAGCGGCGACTGGGCGCAACCAGTGGCTACATGCAGTCAACCCCGGCACACCAACCAAGACCGTCTGAAGGCGTCGACCATACGGCGCCCTCCGTTTTCGTTGGCACATAACCGACCGCCCAAACCCGCGCACCACCTATCGGACGCCAGTCGTTACCGCTACACAATTCGCTTGATAGGACAGACTAGCCCGGATCAGTCACCATGGCCTGGGAACATCTCTCCATCACCAAGCCGCACTTGGTGTACATCATCCTGGGCGGCTTCACCTCGCTGTTCATGCTCTGCTCCTCCGTGATCAAGGAGCGCCTGTACATTGGTGAAGCCACCGTCGCCACCATATGCGGCATCATCTTCGGGCCCCATGCCGCCAACCTGATCAATCCGCTGGAATGGGGCAACACCGATCTGATCACCCTGGAGTTCTCCCGCATCGTCCTGGTCGTCCAGTGCTTTGCCGTCGGCGTCGAATTGCCCAAGGCCTACATGGAGCGCCACTGGAGATCTGTCACCGCCCTGCTGATCCCCGTCATGACCTTCGGCTGGCTGATAACGAGCTTGTTCATCTGGGCTTTCATGCGTGACCAGCTCAACTGGCTGGACAGCCTTTGCGTTGCTGCCTGCGTCACCGCCACTGATCCCGTCCTGGCCTCTTCAGTCGTCGGCAAGGGAAAGTTTGCCAAGCGTGTGCCCAAGCATTTGCGTGATCTTCTGTCCGCCGAGTCGGGCTGCAACGATGGCATGGCATTCCCTTTCATTTACCTGGCCGTCTACATCATCCGTTACAGGCACCATCCCGATGAGGTGGCTCTCCACTGGTTTTGCTACACCGTCTTGTATGAGTGCATCTTCGGTGCCGTTTTCGGCGTCACAGTCGGATACATTGCCCGGCGCCTGATCAGATACTCTCATGAAAAGGATCTCATTGATCGCGAGAGTTTCTTGGTCTTCTATTTCGTTCTCGCGCTCTTTTGCGCTGGGTCCGGAAGCTTGCTCGGTATGGATGATTTGCTGATAGGCTTCGCCTGTGGCGTTGGCTTCAGTAACGACGGCTGGTTCTTGGAGAAGACAGAGGAAGCTCACGTATCCAACGTCATCGATCTGCTTATCAACTTGACATTCTTCGTTTACTTTGGAACCATCATCCCCTGGGAGCAGTTCAACTCGGACGTCATTGGAACCAGCCCCTGGAAGCTTGTCGTCATCGCAATCCTGGTCCTTCTATTCCGCCGGATCCCCATCATGATGCTCATGAAGCCTCTAATTCCAGACATAAAAACGTACCGAGAGGCGCTGTTTGCCGGTCACTTCGGACCCATCGGTGTCGGCGCTATTTTCGTCGCCATTCTTGCACGTGCCGAGATGGAGACGGAAGAGACGACGCCACTGGCCGTTCTACCAGAACCCGGATTTCCGCATATGAATATCATCGAGCTGATCTGGCCCATCACGTGTTTCCTGGTCATTTGCTCTATCATTGTCCACGGCTCCTCCATCGCTGTTTTCACGCTGGGCAAGCATATCAATACCTTGACGCTGACCTTGTCTTACACTCAAGCGAACGAGGACGGACCGAGCTGGATGGACCGTCTGCCTCGTATTCAGTCTCGTTCCAAGAGCTCCATGTCTTTGCGCCGACCTGGAGAAGCCGAGACGGACTCGTCCTGGGATGAGAAGGGGGAGAAGGGCGAATACGGATCCGAAGGCTTCCTCAGCGTACCCCGCGGTTTCCTCGGCAGGAAGAAGGACGATGATGCTCAGAGCCGATCATCCAGCCGTAGGCCAACCAGAAGGAGGAGAAGCATGGGTCCAGGTGGGCCTATCAGCCAGTCTGCAATCACTCCTGCGCGTCGCGAACACGATGCCGCCGATGCACCCTCCAACGGCCGTGAAGATTCGGACACTACTGCTCTGAACAGCGACGAGTCTCCAGAGATCGATAAGATCAGGTCCCCCGAACAGGAAGTCTACCAGGAGGGTGACAAGATGATCTTCGAGGATGAAGAGGGCAACGTGTTAGATGTACGCGATATCCCGGACAAGTCTGAAGCCGAAATCCAGCGAGAAGCCAAGAGAGATGGTCGCAAGCTCATGAAGGAGAAGGATGTAGAGGGTGGTGTTGCACAAACCGAACATGATGAGAGTGCTGATGGAGGCCACCATGCGGCTCATGAGATCAAGGATGCCGCTGAACATCCGAAAAAGCACTGGCGTGGAATGCTTCATCGTCGGCACACAGGCGCCGAGGGTGAAGAGACGCATCATAAGAAGAAGCGTGGGCCCGCACTGGCCTACCAGTTCGGCAACACCATTATCGTGGAGGACGAGGACGGTGAGGTCATCAAGAAGTACGACATCCCGCCAGACGCAGCGAGACAAGGCGAGAAGGCCCCTGTCAGCGACAAGACCCGCCAACGTCTGGCCCGCATGGGTACCTACCTTGGCATGTCTCATAATGAGGCGGAGGCCGCTGCCAGCCAGGCGGATGTCGCTGGCGAAAGCAGCAAGGCCGCCGCCAAGCCGCGCGAGGAAAAGAAAAAGAAGAGGATCCAGGAGGAGCAAAGCGATGACGAGCGCATCCGCTTCACCGTCAATGCCGGTGGCCGTCGCATGAGCAAGGCCGAGTTCATCCAGCAGATCCAGCAGATGGACCCCAAGGCGCGCACAAAGTTCGTCGAGAACAGCGACGTCCCCGAGCCCGTCAAGGAGGAGGCTCGCAATGACGCCAAGGACCATGCTCGCCTGCAACAGCAACAACAGAAGGCAGCCATCGAGAGCGCTCGCAAGGACCGCGCAAGCGACTCGGACGAGGAGGGCGAAATCCCCTTCCACAACATGCGCGACACGCTGGGAGGCCGCGAGACGGCAGCAGAAGCCCGCCGCCGTCAGATGGCGAGCACTCCCTCCGCGTCGAACAACAACAACAACAACAACAACAACAACAAGGGCGGCGGCGGCGCATCGTCCTCGCTCTCGCCGGGCGCGTCGCCGGGGGGCGCCAGCCCGCTCAGCCGGCCCAGCACCGACGGCTCGACGTCGTCCAGCCACCGGGGGGGCGTCGCCGGCGTCAAGGCGGGGGCGGCGGCCGCCGGCGCCGCCGCCGGCCGCACCGAGACGGGCGAGAAGTCGCGCGCGCAGCCGACGCACCTGGACGAGGGCGAGACGGCGGCGGAGCGGCGCCGGCGCGAGGGCGCGCTCGGCCTGGGCGGCGCCGACGACGACTCGACGGACAGCGAGAGCGAGGAGGAGGACGGCAAGGGCATCCGCCGCAACATGCCCGTCGAGAAGAAGGCCGAGCGCGAAAAGCAAAAGGCCGTGGCCGCCGCCCAAGCCGCCGCCGTCGCCGAGGTCGCAGAGGTCGACGAGGAGGAAGTCGCGGCCAAGGAGCAGGAACAGCTGCGGCTGCAGCGGCAGATGGAGCTGGAGCTGGAGCTGGAGCTGGAGCAGAAGCTCGAGTTGGAGCGAGAGCAAGAGCGAGAGCGACAGCAAGAGCAAGAGCAAGAACAAGAGCAAGACTCGGAAGAGCCGGAACAGCAACAGCAGCAGAAGGCTCCTGGCATCAGATTCGCGGAACCGACCCGCCCGACGTTGCAAGAGGACGGCGGCGAACAGGGTGCAGGCAGTGGCGAAGGCGACGCCGGAGAGAGTGGAAACGGCGGTAAAGGGCACCACAAGAGGAGCTCGAGCGGGTTGAGGTGGTTCAAGAAGTAAGAGAAGGGGGCGGGGAGGATAAAAAAAAATAGCGAAACGGGTAATACGACTGGTACGAAGATTGAGGATTCTGTGGGAAAACGATGGGAAACCTGATCGACTGGGGATGATGGTTTTGACGACGATGACGAGGGGTCCGGCTGGGAAGGAAACTTTTCAAACGCTTCTTGTATCCTAATTTTTTTTCCGTCACTCACCTTTTTTTTTCCTGTATGGTTTACTATTGCTATGGTTCGTATGAGAACCGTATATGTAATGCGCAAGCTTTATTTCACACTCGGGTATCATGGGGAAGAATGGACACGTTTTCGATGGGACAGTCAGTAGGAAAGGAAGGGGAGAGCAATCAGGAACGAGGGAGGGCGGCGGTGGTGGTTGGTGGGGATCGAAAAGATCATCATCGATAATGGATTCGTCAAAAAAAATAGAAATTGAAAGAGTTGCGAAGTTTTAGATTTCTGGTTCGCATATAGAAGATAGATTTCGATTTCGATGATATACAATGCTTTAGCCCATCAGGTCATCTGCACTATGAGTGATGTTGTATTATGACTTAATGACGGAAGATGCGCAGAGGTCTGCCCATAGCTGACCTTGTGGGAAAGGGCTAGTGTTCTGGCATATCCCAGAGTAGGTAAGTGTTCAAAGCGAAGTCCCCGATGCTCGATTCGTCCACTCCCATAGCAGGAAGAATACAGACGGACAATCTTCAAGAAGGCATACGGATTAATAACAGAGCGGGGCAGTTTTCAATTGCTAATTGAGCTTCCAGGCCAGCTATTCGATCCTATTTGCTCAAGGCATCTCTTCCCTACTACAGCATTCCCGAATTTCTGCTGACATGCCATGTTGATACTTACGAGGGCGCTTTGGGTGTCCAATTCTGGTACGCAGTCTTCCACCCCCCTCCATGTTCCTATCCCGTTGTCGACGATTTTCTCGACGACCGCCGCTATGCATCACCCTGCTTCGCGATGATAGTCCTGTTCAGGTTGATCTTCTCTAAGATGGCGGCGGCGCCCTTCTCGACCAGCGCCGCGGCGACGGTCCTACCAAACTCGTCGGCGGCTTCCCTGGTGTCGATCTTGGCCGTCAGTTCGACCTCCGCGGCCTCGGTGCCGTCGAGGCTGGCGACGATGGCGCGCATGACGAGGTCGTCCCCGTCGTCGGCGACCCACTCGGTCTCGACGCCGATGGGCACGCTGCAGCCGCCCTCGAGGGTGCGCATGAGGCTGCGCTCGGCGAGGCAGGCGCGGGCGGTGCGCTCGCAGCCGACGCGCGCGAGCAGGTCTATGGTCCTGGAGTCGTCGGTGCGCACCTCGATGGTCAGCGCGCCCTGGCCCACGGCGTACAGCATGCCGCCCTCCTTCTTGCTCAGCAGCGCCGTGATGCGGTCGTCGAGGCCCAGCCGCTTCAGGCCCGCCGCCGCCAGGATCAGCGCCGTGTACTGCACCTCGTTCGGGTCGGTGCTGTCGAGCTTGGCCAGCCGCGTGCCGACGTTGCCGCGCACGTCGGCGAAGCGCAGGTGCGGGTACAGCCGCTTCAGCTGCGCTGACCGCCGCACCGACGACGTGCCAATCACGGAGCCGGCCGGCAGCGAGCCGACGCTCGCGTACTTGGAGGCCGTCGCCGGGTCGGCCGCCAGCGAGGCCTTGAGGACGAAGGCGTCGCGCGGGTCCTCGCGCGGGAGGATGGCGCCAAGGGACATGCCGGGCGGTAGCTGGGTGGGCATGTCTACGTACGGTCAGTGTCAGCTATGTGCGATTGGAGAGCCCCATGGCTTTCTCATCCCCGCCCGATGTCCTTGAAGAGAACAAAGAAAACCACGGGGGACGAGCAGAGTCTCAAGAGATTCCAGATGGAGCAAGCCCGCGTGCTCTGGGGGCGATAAAAGAGAAAACCAGTATAGCCCACCTTTTAAGCAATGCACAATCATATCCAGCTCCCCCTTCGCCAGCAGCGCCTCCAGCTCGTGTGTCCACAGGGCTTTGGCCCCGAAATTGTGCAGCGCCGTCGTCTGGTTCTTGTCGCCCATGGTCGCCATGGCATGGATGGCGTACTTCCTGTCCGGCCACGCCTCCTTCAGCATCGCCTCCACAAGGTCCGTTTGCACCCGCGCCAGCGCGGATCGCCGCGTACCGATGTTAACCACGGGGAGCTCTGAGGCGGCGGAGGACGAGGTTTGGGCGGCCGGCGCCGTTGCCGTGGCCAGTTCGGTGCCTTCGGTGGCCATTGTCGAGCGTAGGGTTTACCAAAAACTGCAGGGCCTGCGGAAAAGGAAATTGGAGTTGGCAGGAGGCGGCACGAAGGCGTTTTGGTAGCGGTTGAAGTGGTTGCGGGCAAGCTTACGTGTGAAAGGTTGCAGTGGGCAAGGTGGGATGCGCAGTTCGGATTGACCGCGGGGCACGGCTGTTCTTCGCCGCATCGCAGCGTCGGCCTTCCCGAAACAGCAGGTCCACCCTCCGAGTATCCGACATCGCATGTTTTATATCCCATGAACACGACTACGTTGTGCAGAACATGGCGCCTTGAAAGTTTTCATTTGAGCCGTGCCGCGACGTATATGCCGCTTAAGTGCCTCGCGCAGCCCCTTAGCTAAGCACGTGATTGCTATCCTTGATGACCACCCTTTTTTTCCCCTTCTCGCGACTAACCCATTTCCTCCTCTCAGTGCTGCTTGACTTCATGTCTGGTAGAACCTCCTGTTGCTGCGTGTTCTGACGGCGGAGTTCAGTCAAGCAATTACGTCGATGGCCCTGATACCTTCCCCTTTGGTTTATGTATTATGCATCCCGCGCTTTGTTGCTTTGAGCGTGCTCAGCGAGTTCATAACCGCCTTGATTTCAGCAACTCGATCCACTATTCATCATGCGATCATTCCGCATACCCGGGAACACAGCTCCTCAGCGTCTAGGTGCAAGCCACTTGTTCACCTCGTCCCAAGCTGCGCCATCTCTCACCAGGCCGGCATCACTCGCCTTCTTGATACCGGCGTACACGGCATCCCAAAGCTTGAAGGCAATGTCGAGATCGCCGATGAAATCAATGCTCTCAGGGAACCAATCACGCGCCGCGCGAGTCTTGGTGCTGGCCTTCGCTTCAGGAGTCGTCGGGTCGGGCTGGATGTGAAGTTCGTCGAGGTAGGACTTAACCGCAATGCCCATGGCGCAGTCGTTGGGAATGCCAAACGGCAGCTTGATTCCGAGGTCGATGTAGTCGCTGCGATCACGCTCGGCATCTCCGTTGAGAAGAAGCGTCGTAAGACTGACCTCAGCGAGATCACGAAGGCTGCTGCGTACCGAAGAGATGACCGAGTGGTAGCCAAGCAAGTGCCTGCTCAGTGGGCCGGTGAAGCCGATTGGCCTGTGGCGGAGCCTACCCAAACAGGCGACTCGAGACACGAGGAGGTTGTTGCGCTTGTCGGTCTCGGAGCCACGGATGGGCGGGCCGCCGTACGAAGGGAACATGTTTTTGGAGGTGAGGATGTTGAGGCGGGTGAGCTCCATGGCGATGAAGACAGCCTCTTCCAGCTCCGAGCGCCCATTGAGCGCCGTAATGGCCGCGTTGAGAGCCTCACCCCACGGCGTGAGGTTGTGCTTAGAGTCAATGAATTCACGCAGCTGCAGGAATCGCCAGACGGAGTTGTAAATCAGCTCGTCACTGGCGCTCAAAAGCTTCGACGTGTCCCTCTTGATCAGTGTCTTCGCAGCAAAATCGGCATCCTTCAGAGATTGGATCGCGAAGCCAATCGTCTCCGCTCCTTCCAACGACTTGACCTTCTCTTGGATCAGCGCAGCCTTCACATTCCAATTAGCAAGGATGGGACGGAAATCCGACATATCCCTCAGAGAGATGGTCTTAGCATTGTTGCGGTCGAACCATGTGTAGAGCGAGACGTGCTTGTGCTGGTAGAAGCGATGCAGCGACGACGAGAGGAGGGAGATGGCAGTGTTGCGAAGGGGAACAAGCTGGTCGCGCACGAGCTCACGATACTCTAGGGATTCACCGCCGTCCAGCGGGGCAATCTCAATAATCTCCGCGGACGTGCGTGCAGTGAGAACCCTCGAGCCAATGGCACCCCTGGAGAGGTAGAAGTAAACTTCATCGGGAAGACGCTGGCTCATGAATTCGTGGACATCGCTAGGTGCGCGGTCATTGTTGAGGACTTCGACCTTTCCATCGAGGGTGATGATGATATGGTGCTGAATGGACATCTTGGCCCGCATAAACTTGTCGGTGTAGTTCATAGAGCGGAGCTTCGGGTCATCCTGGTAGTTCTGGCAGACGGACATGCCGGTGCGACCTAGCGACATCATCATCTCGACGGCGCTCCTAATCTTGGGCTTGTTCCTGCGAGTTTCGAGCATGGGCAGGGGAGGCAGTAGCTCAGAGCCTGCCAACAGGCACGCGTCGATGAACTGGTCGGGCCCCAGGTTGCCCAGGTCGCTCATGCATTGCCGCCTGCCCATCCATGTAAACTCGCCGCGCTCCCAGTCCCACGCCGTGATCACCCTCTCGATATCAAAGAAGAGCAGCTCGGACGGACCAGCAATGGCTTGCCAGAGGTGCTTTGCGCTCTTCTCGAGGTATGCAAGCTACAGCACAGTCAGCTGATGGTTCATGTCCCGCCAATTGGTGCACATACCTGGGCCCACGCGGTGTAGGGCGCGACGATGAACTCGGCGCCAGCTTCGTTCAAGAGAAACTGGAAGTTGCGCAGGTAGTCATCGGTCCTGGTTGAAGCTATAGCACAAAACCCATGTCAGAATGCGTCTCTTGCGGCAGGGACATAGGACAACATACGAGCCTCCCCAAATGTCTGCACTGCGCGTTCGGCCTCACTCTGGTTGTAGAGCTCCCAAGCTTCGGCGGTGACGCGCGAGGCGTCGTCTGAGGTGCGGAATGATCTGTCGCGCTGGCCAAATTCCAGACCGTTGAAGACGAAGAGCGGCGTGATGTTGTGGTTCTTCCAGCGCTGCAGGTCGTCGAGCACAAGGCGCTTCATCGAGAATGGCAGACCGCCCAGGGCGGGGAGCAGCGGCTCCTTCCATTGCGGGTCGTTGAGCAGACGGGTGAGGTGGTCGGCGGCATCGATAGCGACAGAACAGCCGGAGAGCTCCTCTAGCTTGGAGTGCTCGGCCAGGTTGGCGGCCCAATCGTCCTGGGTAGAGATCATGGTGTGAGGCTAGGCAGTCCGGGGGAGGACAGGGCGACTGGCAATTAAAGACGGGGCAACTTGAAGGAGAGGATGCGCAGAGGGAGGACGCACTCCGCCGAGGGCAACGGGGCGGATGAGCAGCGGGGTGGTGGAGGGCGGCGCCTTGAGGCTGCTGCTTGGGGGTGGTTGTCGAGGAGCTGGCGCAAGCTGCGTGGTCAGTGTCGCACCGCCGAGTTGACGCCCGCAACCGCCAGCGCGCGCTACTTGGTAGGGACCGCCCGCCCGCGCAAACATGGCCCCTGCGCTCAGCCCTATGACCGCCGCCGCTCTCAACACCACGCATCCACCCCGCTTCGCCATGTCGTCAACCCCCGCCCTGATCCCCGTCATTGACGTCGCGTCGCCCACGGCCGAGGTCGCCAGTCAGCTGCTCGATGCCGCGTCCACTCACGGCTTTGTCTTCGTGAGCAACTACGGCGCGATCCTGCCGCCCGAGCATGTCCGATCTCTCTTCGAATTGGTAGCCCAGAAATCCACATCATTTCCAGGCCGCGATCTGACGTCTAAAGTCTCGTAATTTCTTCAAGTCGCCCCGCGAGGTGAAGGCAGAATGCTCCTACCAGAAAGGCAAGAACCAAGGTTGGGTTGGCATGCACACCGAGACTCTGGACCCCAAGAGCCAAAAGGTAGCTACTCCCACCAGCAGAGCCAGATGAGCTATTCACACTTCGTTCTGACTTGTGGGGGTCCGTCTGCCCGCAAGTGACTTTGACTTGTCCTAACAATCTTGCAGCGCGGTGATTTCAAAGAGTGCGTCTCGCTTCCCCCAAACTCTCCCTGAGCCAGCTCTTATCCAGCTATCAGAGCCTTCAACATCGGTGAATACACACTCTCGAACCAGGCCCCACAACCGCTCCCTGCGCCCCTGGCGCCCCACGAATCTCAACTTGGTGACTTTCAAGCGCGGTGCCACGCCCTTTGCAACCACCTGCTCCGCCTCTTCGGCCTCGCTCTACGCATTCCAGCGTCTGACGGCGGCGACTCCTGGTTCGCGACGCGGCACGATCGGTCTGCAGGCCCGTCCGGCTCGATCCTCCGCCTGCTGTACTATCCGGCGCTGCCACCCATCGACAGCACAGACATCCGTGCCGGCGCCCACTCCGATTACGGCAGCGTCACGCTACTGTTCCAGCAGCCGCGGGGCCAGCCCGGACTCGAGATCCTGACGCGCGACGGAGCGTGGGCACCTGTTCCTGTGAACCCGACCGGTGACGATGCGCAGCCGCCCGTGCTCGTGAACATCGGGGACCTGCTAAGCTACTGGACGGACGGGCTGCTGAAGAGCACAGTGCACCGGGTTGTGTTTCCGCCGCCGGAGGCCCACGAGGTGGGAGAAGACAGGTACAGCATCGCGTACTTCTGCCACCCGGTGGATGATGCCAAGCTGGTCCCAGTGCCGAGCGACGTGGTGAAGGAGCAGGGTGGGAAGGAGGGGGCAGGAGAAAGGACTACGGTGCTCACGGCCAAGGATCACCTGTTGGAGCGGTTGGCCGCGACGTATTGACTCTAGTAAGGCTTAGTTGCCCAACATCATCATGTCATCAATTTTGGGGGGAGGAGCGTGTTCACTCCGCCCGGGGCCGACATTCTCGGTTGCGTGCATTCTGAGCGGTGGCTGCCTTTCCTTGTGTATGGCGGCCGTTCCCCTCCCGGTGGTCCACAGCCCTCATTCGCTGATAGCTCGGTTTTCCAAGATGCTCCGAGACCGAGAGTTCTCATTCGCCGTAGCACTTGAGTGCCGCTGCCGAATGAGGATTGCCGCATCCTATGCCGTCTCGGCATGCTGCCGGTTAATGTGCACCACCCAACAGCAGCGTGACAGCCGGTAAGAACCGGTCCGGATTGAAGCGGGCCCAAGCCTCCAAATAGCCTGCACAGACAAATCTCACGAGATCATGAGAGGATAATCGCCCATTTCATCAGGGGAATACTTAACCCTCCAGATGCCTGTCGCTGAGCCGCTGAGCCCCGACCGTCTCCCTTACCCTGCTCCGTTTACCTCGGAGTTCCGTCCCTTCATACCGACAACCCTTCACGCTCGCACTTGAATAGGCTACGCTGCAAGACGCTCCTCTGAGACTGTGTCTGACCTACAAAGCTTACAATTCAAACAGGTAAGAGAGCGACATGACACGAGTCACGTTAACTTCACATGAAGGCCCACACGTATGCAGCCGGAAGCGTATGCGAACGCATCAGCCGCCATCTTGATAACGTCCAACCATCGTTTCGACTCAGGCGTAACAAAAGCTGTACGACCTACATCATCGACCCTGGCCAACCGTGGCTTCCGAGCTTGCGTTTACGTACCACTCGTACCACTACTGTCGTGACAATTCCAATACTATACCTCCCGACTTTCAATCTGCCATACGACCTGACCGAGTTGCTGGAACACCTGCAGAGCCGGATGCGTCAGAGGCCTTCCTGTGACAACACGTCAGCAGCTTGTCACCTCACGCTCGATCAGACCATCGACGTTGTACAAACTTCCGGACCTCGGTGTCGAGTTGTAATGCTTGGCATAGCAACCCACATTCATCTCTCCAGTGTATGGACTAGACTATGTTCGTACCCGAACGAAGGACCTGCAAATACCGACTCGACGAAGTAAAATCCAGGGAGTTGGAAACTCCGATGGCGAGCGGGGATAAATTTATGCTTTGCAGTAGTTGCTGACGATTCGGCAAGCTACTCCACTGACTAGGCCTTTTCATTCTTGCATGGGCTGGAATATGGATCGTCGCAGGATTGTCCGTGGACATGGCTCCAAGTGCTCCTTTGATACGGCGTCCATGACGAACGGTCAAGGATCGGGTACGTTGGGCAGCTAACAGTGCGGCAGGAGTTGAGAACTGCATTTTTCCAGGGCCGAACACGGAGAAATTATTTTTTTGGCAACTTCCTAGATTCATAGGAGATTAGAAAGGTCGAGACAACTCACAGGGCCCAGGCTGAGAGCATCATCATCACGCACCCGACAGTTGCCGATCTCCGCGAAGAGCACGATCACGACTCTGGCGCTCGGTCCTCAAAGGAGACGAAAACCAACCGGCGAAAGCATCCGCTGAAAGGGGAATCCTCTGGATCTTCGTCATCCGCTCGTTTAGCTCGATAAGGAACGGGCGATCTCCCGGGCGTTCACTGTTCTCCACAACCCCTGCTTGGGCTCATTCTGGCGACAACGGCGCCGAGCGGGATCTTGTGCCTGAGTGCACAAGCACATGCTTGTGTGTTCTTGTCATGGTCGCGTTGACTCAGAGGATGAACAACAAATCCCTGCTTGCGGGCCCGGTCATCTCGCTTCATCCTGGTTTCTGCTGCAGCGCTCAAAGCGACAGCTGCTCCGCTCCCCTCCCCCCAAAAATAAAGAGAAAAAGAGGGGAGAAAACAGCGCATAGGCAAGGTGAGAGTGAGGGAAAAAGCAAATGTCTCACCCAATGGCACTGGCGCGTTAAAAGCGGTGATTTGGCGAATCACTGGCCAAGCTGATATCTGTGAGCGGTAAGTAGGCATGCAAGGCCAATGTAGGAGGAGCCAACAATTTCGCGGCGATTCGTGGGCGGAGGACAGAGGCGCATCCGCTCGAGCCCTGACACGTATTGTCGGTGAAGTCTCGCAAACTCGGGCTCGTATCTCGACAGCTCGTTGTGTTGGACTGGCCTCAGACGTGGCGCGGCCAGAATAAGTTTTGCAGGCATGGGCAGAGCCGGTCAGCCGAGGATTGTGGCACAGTGCGGCGACAACAGGAACGCCCAGGGGATCGACGAAGGGCGTGGCCTAGACGCGGGCCGGCGAACGGGCGCTAGAACAAGGCACGAGGGCTTCTGGGACGAAAGTCGGGCGGGCTCGGTGCTGACAAGGCTTCGAAGGGGGCTCTGCTCTGCGCAGGGGGATGGGTTGATCGAATGAGGCAGCATCACTCCACCGACTACAGATGCGACACGACGGCTGGGGCTGGGGCGGCGCGCGATTGGCCGGGGAGGCGCGATACAGCTGAGGGCGGCCCGTGCGGGCAGAGGATCACCCTACTTTCTGGCGGCCCCGAGACGCGCCCGACGACTCCCGATTCCTCCCGTTGGTACACCTTACGCACACCTGCGTCGCACATCCCGATCTCACGCTTCTGTGTCTCTGCCAAAAAACCACTCACGCGATAAGCCAACAGCCTCCGAACACGCCACGGCCGTGCGAGATGCATGCGAGACGGCCCGCAGCCCTTGCTTGCTCCTATTATCGGCCGCCTTAGCACCACCGCAAGCCACCATGTCCTACATATATACGCCCGCCCAATGCGGACACTGCTACTTCTGCTCATCAGCAAACAACATCATCACTGCACACCAGTCAATCAATTGGCAATCAATCAAGCAAGCACTCAACCTTGGGTCTGAAAACCAACACCATCCATCATGGCCACCACCACCACCACCATCTCGGCCAATCAACAACAGCCGACCACCATGACTCTTCGCGGCGCATCACCACCACCACCAGCAATGCCCGAACAGCAGCAACAAACCTCGTCTTTCCTCCGCCTGCCGGGCGAGCTCCGCAACGAAATCTACGAGATGCTCCTCACGCCGCCCGACCTGACCGAGCAGCAACGCCGCGCCGCCAGCTACCACTCGTCGTCGTGCCGCAACCTGCCCAAGGCCGACATCCACCCGGCCATCCTCGGCACCTGCAAGCAGATCCACGACGAGGCGACGCGCATCCTGTACGCGCGCAACACCTTCTCGGCGCACAGCAGCCTCCTCACCAAGATGCCCTTCCTCATCGAGCCCAGCCGGCCCGTCCTCCGCAACTCGGTCAGCTCGCAGATCCGCAACTGGCGCATCAGCATCCGCCTCGACACGGACCCCTTCTTCACCGCCCAGGACGTCGCCGCCGCCTTCTCCGGCGCCGACTCGCTCGAGGTCGACTGCTGGCAGGCCCAGTTCGAGGCCTGCGACTACAGCGTCCTGCGCCTCTTCGAGGACGTCCGCGGCGTCGGCCGCGTCAAGGTCACCGGCAGCGTCGAGCCCGGCTTCGCCCACTGGCTCGAGCTCGTCATGGAGAGCCCAATCGAGACCGACGAGGAGATGATGAGCGGCAGCTCCACCCCCGCCTACGTCGAGATGGAGGGCGAGGACGGCAGGAGGGCCGCCAGAGGCCCCGGCGGCTTGCCGCTCTGGGTGTTCCACTAGAGAGAGAGAAAGAAGGAGAGTGCATGGAGAGGAGAGAGCGGAAACGGACGCGACTCTTTTGGCGATTCCTAGAGCAAGACGGTTGATTTTCCTTCGACGCGAGATACCACGGACTTTGGCGTACTGGCTTTAATTATTTTCGGAAGCATGAAAAGGGAAAAACGGCGTTCTATCATCAGGAAAGGGAATCCGAATGGGAATACTCATTGAGCGAGCTCTGGTAGAGAAAGATAATTATAGACGAGCCGCAAAGAAATCAACATTTCTTCTGATCAGTTTTGAACCATCTCCAGTGATCCACTGACGCCTCAACCGGGCTGAGCTAGCATCCAGTGTGAAAGCAGCAGTGGTCTTACAACAGTCGCTCGGTTAGACAGACTAGTTCGCACGGTTCGGAAAGGGATATTTGAGACTGGGTCGCGCCAAAAACATAATTCGAACTTCTTTTGATTGGAATGAGCTACCGTATATGGTAGCTGCTATATCTGGGTCGGACAGCCGTTCTTTCCATCTGATCGATACAGAAATGGCCCGCCACCAACTTTTTTTTCGTTCGCTGATTGTCGAAGCCCGAGTAGCAACTATACACAAAAGAAGCCCGTTACCCGACCATCTAACGCCGCGTGCGCCGTATCATTCCCATGATTTGTTGTGAGCAGCAGGGAGATCCTCGTTCATTCTCCACCCAACGCATTGTGGCCGACAAAGCGGCACAAATATGACAACGCTGCGCTGCATTTCAGCCCATCTGACCTCCCCCACGAAGACGCGAAGCAAACCCCACACAGCTGCTTCAGAGAGCCTGCCCGGTTCAACGCCTCACGCCCTTGGAGGCCTTGAGCACGGCCTTGACGGCGCCATCGTACGCTTCCTTGTACTCGGCCTCGTCGCCAGGCTTCTCGTCGGCAGCGCCCTTCTTGGAGCCGCGGTCCTTGCAAATCATGACCACGGAGGTGGGGCGCTTGGTGTTGCCGGCGGCGCCGAGCTCGGCGCGCGAGGTGACGAAGATGTAGGGGATGTTGTGCTCCTCGCAGAGGACGGGGATGTGCGAGATGACGTCCATTGGGCTGATGTCGGCGGCAATGACGACGACGGCGGACGGGTCCTCGATCAGCGACGAGGCGGGCGCGTTAGTCGGCGACTTGCGCACCGCCTTGACAACCTCCTTGACGCCACGCTTGAGAGTCTTGTGCTTGGCGGCTGTGTGTGCGCGAGAGCGAGTTAGCGGTGGGTTTTCTGCAAGGACGTGTGCGACGTGTTTGCGCTCCAATGGCGCAGCACACGAGCGGACATACCCTTCTTCACGGTCTTGAAGACCTTCTTGGTGGTCTTGTCGTCGGCCAGCGGCACGGCGAAGGGAACCAGGTTGGCGGCGTTGACGAGCGGGCTGATGGCGTCGTCATCGCTCTCGTCGACGGCGGCGGACCTGATGGCGACGGTGGTCTTGACGTCGGCGCCGGAGCTGGCGTCGCTCACGCTGGCGAGCAGGGCGTCGGCGACGTGCTCGGACTTCTTTTCCTTCTTGTCCTTCTTGCTCTTCTTGACGCCGCCGGACTCGGAGCGCTTCTCCTTCTTCTCCTTCTTGTCCTTGACCTTGTCCTTGGCCATTGTGCTGCGACTGGCTGTCCGGCTGAGAGCGGTGAGAAAAAGGGAGGGGCGGCGGAGGAGGTGGTGGTTGTGGTGGAGCTGGTTGCAAAGGGCCGTCGCGGTCGTGAAGCTTCGGTGCGGGCTCCAAAAATTTCGAGCAACTTTGCGGTGGTTCCGACGTTCTGCCGCCAAAGTCTCTCTCCACCTCACCGCCCGCCAGCCACCACTCTTCTGCCATCCAGCCATGCTCGTCAACGAGTACGGGCCTGCTACACGGACTCGGTCGCCGCATCTACATGCACATACTCCGAATGAGTATTTATCATTACAGCGACCATTAATCTATCTTCGGATTTGCCCTCCCCACTGTTTCCTCGATCTCAACCAGCTCGCGTGCCTCCACCAGCTTCTTGTCCGCCGCAGAGACCATGCTGAATCTGAGTACCACCAGGGAGCTTTATCATCATACAGCCGGAGGACCAGAACAATCGCAACTAGTGTGATGACGCTCACCACACAAGACACGAGCTCGAGGGCCCACCTATGAATTTATAAATCCCACCCTGTGGATTATCGCCGTTCTTCTCTCCCTTCCCTAAATCCGACTCTGTTGATATCTCTGGCCAGCCGGGTGATTCTCGCTCTACTGACGGTTCGGCGAGGGGATTTGCACTTGAGCTAAAATTCTAGAGAGCAAAGTATGACCCAGAATCTTCTTGCGAATCTCGATGGCGCATAAAATGTAACCTAGTTTACCATCAAGTAACAGGAAGAAGAAAGGACTTGGTGTTGTGATAATGACTGGCTCCGAACGGCAAGTGGACTGAGTGCTCACCGTTGAATGCAATCCCCGGTCGCGGCCAGACGAAAAGTCGAGGAGGGTGTCAGCGAGAGGGACGCGCTTTGGTGCCTTTAAAGGGTGAGGCTGAAGTGATTCCAACAAGTGATAATAATTTTATTCCAAGGCAATAAATAGTTCGCAGAAGGCCGTCCAAGTATTCACATCCTGAGACAACCAATATCCTGGCATACTCCTCCCATATTCGTACCCTACACACAATCGACACGAGTATACCCGTACTGGATCCTCCGACCATAGTTCGACACTTTAGCTCAACAACTCTCGGATATCTTCAATCCTCTGCACCTTCTTCTCTTCGTCGCTCATCATGCCCAAGCTGCTCGCGATGAACTTCTTCCTCTCCTGGATCTTCAGCATCTTCTCCTCGATACTGCCCCGAACCACGAACCGCTTGACGACCACCTCACTGAGCTGGCCCATGCGGTGGACGCGATCGATGGCTTGCGCCTCGACCGCGAAGCTCCACCACGGGTCCATCATGAAGACGTGACTCGCCGCCGTGAGGTTCAGGCCCACGCCGCCGGCGCGCAGCGACAGCAAGAGCACCAGGCCCTTGGGTCGGCTGGTGAAGTCCTGAAGCACGGCCGCACGCGCCTTCTGCGTCATGCTGCCGTCGAAGCGGACGAAGGGGATGTTGTCGCGGGCCAGCGCGGGCTCTATGAGGTCCAGGAAGCTGGTGAATTGGGAGAACACGACCGACTTGATGCCCGGCTCCTCGCGGCGGATCCTCTTGAGATGGGAGAGAAGGCTTTCGATCTTTGCGGAGGCGGCGCATTTGGCTCGTCTGAGGGAGATGCGCGGGGTGCGGTTGCCAGAATTGCCGGGGGACGAGTAGAGCGCTTCGTCCTCATCGTAATCATCGTGACGCACGACAACAAACACATCGCGCGAGTTGATGGGCTCCCGACAGTTGAAACAACGCGGAATCTCTCCTTTATCTCGCTGGTGCTCGATGAATTCAAGCAGGCACTGCTTGCAGGCTGAATGCCAACAGCCTGTCACGGCCTGCTCCTCCATCGGCTCTTCGGCGCAAATGGGACATTCAGAGTGCTGCTCTGCTTGAATCTGCCTCAAAACATGCGCACCGAACCTGTTAGCGTCTTGCTCGCCATTCTCATCTTCAGCCTCGAACTGTTGGATCAATGTGTCAAGATCCATGTCGTCAGCCAAGCCCTTTGAGAGATCCTCGGCGTTAGCGGCATCCTCTTCTTCCGCAACAATATCCTTACTGCGGGTCAGTATAGGATGACAGCAGCTCTGCCGCAGACGTAGAATCTGCGCAAAGATAGTGGTGTATGATTTCATGAGTGTTCCCGCCTCGACATTGGCCGCAAATGTCCGTTTCGCTCTGGTGTAGATCCAGTCGTAAACTTCCTTTTCAGCCTTGGAAAGCTCAATCGACTCCACCTCTATCGTTCGGGGCGGGAGTGGCACTAGTGCTTTGCCGTCTGGAGTTTTCATGTCCTTTGTCCGGCGCATGACGAGAGGTTCAAGCACCGTCTGAACGACGTCGAGAGCCCGGATGAAGTCTCCCGATTCGAATGGCACGGTGATGAAAGTTTTCCAGAACGAGAAGTTTGACCACGGCTCCACTTTAAGGAAGTGTACAAGAGAGAAGAGGTCCTCGAGGCGGTTGACAATAGGGGTGCCGGTCAAAACCCACCGGTGCTTGGCAGAGAGTTCGTAACAGGCTTTCGCAGTCTTGGACTGTCTGTTCTTAATGAAATGGGCTTCGTCGAGGATAATGCGGAAATACTCCACGGAGAAAAGACCACCGTGGGAGCCACGGTTACCGTCCATGCCTGCAACCTGGTTGAATTCGGAAAGGACAACACCGTACGAGGTAATTATGACGTTCGGCGCATTCGCCGCATTTGCACCGCAGCATAGCTTCTGGAGATTGGCAGTCTTCTCTGAACCGTAATATACCAGGGTTTTGAGGGTCCCAGGGTTTGAAGCTTTCTCGGCCTCACTTTGCCATTGTGCGAGCAGTGACATCGGTGCTACTACTAACGTCGTTCGAGGAGCCAGTTCGACAGACGACGAATGAGTTGATAAGCGCGGGAGGTTGTTTACTGTTGCTATGGCTCCGTCGGGTGTGGAAGAAGGGTTGGCAGTGTGAGAATGAATCAGACTGAGCATCTCAATAGTCTTTCCTAAGCCCATCTCGTCCGCCAGAATTCCACCCAAACAATTCTGTTCTTGCATTGGGAAGTCCAACGATAGCTCTCCAGAATAAGGGTTCACGTAGAACGCCGGTTGGCCAACGATTTCAGGCACAGGATTATCATCCGCATCCTTGGTAGGCCAGGTGTATTCCTCCCAAAGCGGATGCATCGACATTTCTTTATGGTCAGACTTCTGATCTTTTTCCTTGGTTATCATCCAGTGCAATGCCTGTTTTTGGTATTTCCGAAGATCCATGGCGAAAGTACTTGCGGGTTCTGCTTCGGGGGTATTGAAATCGAAAGACTGCGCCTTCTTGTACAGTGAATCCAGTTGGTCCTGCTCGAGCTCTTGGCCTTCTTCGACTTCGTCCAAGGGAGGCGTTCCCGGCTCGTTGTTGGGTGATTTTTGAGACTTTGAATTGGAGGCTCCGGGCTGCTCATTTTTCTCTGCAAGCTCGACAGCCTTCAGCAGACCCTGTCGCTTGTGCTTCTCAGCCTGAGCGTTCCCACGGGTAGGGTGAAGGTTGATTTCATCGAACAGCTTTACCAGGGCCACCTGGCGCAGGCGTAGGCCGCGCTCCTCGTGGGTTTCTTTCGCCTCATAGAACGCAGACTCACGGTTCGTGTCGGCAGGCCTCACAAACCCCCCTGCATCAAAAACAATTTTCAACAGATAGACTCGGAGCTGGAGGTAGATAGTCTCGTTGGTGCGTATCCTGTCCGGAGTATACACGCATGAGCCTTCGAAGGTACACACTCTCTGGTCAATCAAGGAGGAGATCCAGGCGGCAGACTCGTTCTCCAAGCGGCCAACCTCCTCTCCGCGCTGATTTGTAAACCGTACGACAATGTCCTGGCGTTTGTTTGCAATTTTCTTGCCATTGCGCCCAAGCTTCACGGTCGGTTGGGTTCTTGTACGTTCAATATTCACTTTCTCGCCGAACTTGATCAGGCCGGTCCCGCTTCTGGTTGCCCAACCAACGACACCAAAAGCGCCAATGTACCGCTTGTCAGGCATAGTTGTCTGCACTCGAGGTCGTTGAGGCGTGAGAGAGGCGGGATCGTCGGCGACCGAGCTTACTCGAGGTGAGCCCTGGGGTTTAGCGAAGGATTCCAGGGTGCCGTTCGAGCGAGGAGCCACAGAGGCGGGCGCAGACTCCCACGATCCATCGTAATACATGTTGATGGCTGCACGAGATCTCAATCAGCATTGTGGCACTTGGGCTGGGCATCTGTGCCTACCGCGCGTGATGTCGTTGCTGCTGGCTTCCTGCAACCGCCTCAGCTTTTCTGGCGGCACATGTTCACCCACAATTGACGCGAACAAGTCGGCGTCGAACAAGCCGGTGTCAACGCCCGCAATGCCTGCATTCTGTGCGTCGTTTTCCTTGTCAACGGCAGAAGCAGAAAGCGCGGCGGCTTCGGCGGGCTCGTCTTCGACGAAGAAACGGCGCTTCTTCGCCGGGCGCTCGTCGGAGTCTCCAAAGCTCATGCTTTGAGGAGGGGCGCGTCGTGGCGGTTGGTGGTCGAGCAGAGGCGACAGCAGGCGACAGCGCGCGACGGGCAGGTAGACACCAAGCGTGTCGACGCGCCGCGACGCGCCGCCGCGGACCATCTACTCGGGGCCCGTGCATCGCCCCACGTCATGGGTGCGCAGTCCAATTGCCGTCACGCAAAATCCATTACAGCTCCACCGCCGCCGCAGCCATGCCCGAGGGATCGCTGCTCTTCTCTTCCGCTCCCCGCACGCCTCTCTCCCCTTCTTATGACGCTCCTCCGCTCTTCCTGCCGGACAGGATGGCGCCATGCGCGCTCCACGCTCTGCCAGAGCTGTCGCAGAACATATGCTTCCCCGGCAACTTCGCAAGCTGAGATAGACAAGGCTCGCGCTTACTGCGCCAATCTTTTGCGGTAGCTGCCTGCCCATCTGCTCTCCTCCGTCAATTGCATGCTGACTGCTTGCTTGCTTGCAACCAGCCACTACGATTCCCCGTCCTTCACCCTGCAGACTTTCATCCCGCCCCACGCCCGCGATGCCTACCTTGCCATTCGCGCTTTCAACGTCGATGTCGCCCGCGTCGCCGACCAGACCTCGAACACCACCGTTGGCCGCATGCGCATGCAGTTCTGGCGCGATGCTGTGACTCGCGCCCTACAAGGCTCCCCGCCCAAGGAGCCTGTCGCTGTGCTGCTTGCCCATGCTGCCGAAGCTCTGGATGCTCGCACCCAAGGCCGTTCCCGTCTCGGGAAGTCATGGTTCTTGCGCATCATCTCTGAGCGTGAGAAGACGCTGGGAAATCCGCCTTTTGCCACCTTAGCTTCTCTCGAGTCGTACGCGGAAAACACATACTCGACGCTGCTGTATCTGACCCTGCAGACGCTTCCGCTTGCCTCTGTCACGGTCGATCACCTTGCCTCGCACATTGGCAAAGCAACCGGCATTGCCACCGTCCTACGTGGTCTGCCCTTGATCGCATTTCCTCCTCCACCGAATCACCACTCGAACCAGGCAGCATTCGGAGGCGCTCTGCCCGGCGGCCGACAAGGCGCCGTGTTGCTACCGTTAGATGTAATGGCTGAAGCGGGTGTGAAAGAAGAAGAGGTTTTGCGCCACGGAGCGGATGCGAATGGTCTTCGTGATGCCGTTTTCACCGTAGCTACCCGGGCCAACGACCATCTCATCACGGCACGGTCAATGCTGAGCAGCTTGCGTGCCGGCAGCGAAGTTGACCATGACTTCGAGCATGCCCATGAAGAGGAGCACCGGTACAGCCCTCAACAACTCAGCGCAGGTACTCAAGCACAGCTGCAGGACGTGGAGAAGGGCTTTGGCGCCCTGATACCCGCCGTGGCAACTGGACTTTGGCTGGACAAGCTGCAGAAGACGGACTTTGACGTCTTCAATCCCAAGCTGAGGACCACCGATTGGAAGCTACCATGGAAAGCGTACTGGTCGTTTAGTCAGAAAAAGATCTAATAGTCTCGAAGACGAATGTGTTGAGGCGAAATGGAAAGGGATAGCAATACGCTTGATACCGCTGCCGACCATCGGTGCAGGCATCATCCCTCATGAGCAGAATGATGCAGTGCAAGGTCTTCAGTCTTAAGGTACACATTCTGTTTTCCTGTTGGATTAAAGCTGTTTAGTCGAAAATTCCACCTTCATACAGGACATGAACATATTTACGGCGCACCATTGGCAGCCAACTATTCGCCTGTACCTTGTATTATAGTGTATAAAAGATAGAAGTCAGAGAGCGATGTTCCCAGCTCCAATGTACCGGAATTTAATGAGGACTCTGTGTGATGTGAAGATGAGGTCGACACAGTCTGGATTCACGGTTTTCAGTTTGCTGCCATGAGAAAGTAGACTACCATATTAGGTTATGAGAGTTTCTTTCGTCTTAGACGTATCTAGCAAAGACATTGATTGTATCTTTAAATTGTCGATGAGTGAACACTCGAAAGTGCACTTAAGAGTTGACATCCGACGAAATAATTCAAGTTGTATCCACATCAGATAGACGTAATCTCTCATATGATTCTGGTTGCAGAACGGCAGAGCTACAGTAAGTGACGGAAACCCCCCCCCC